>NC_092748.1:45891117-46192611 GCF_047496795.1 Chiloscyllium punctatum
TGAGGGAGTTGTTGGAAGAGGATGGAGTGACTAATTGTGCCAAAGACTATAGGTAGATCAAAATGGACAAGGAGTGATAGTTTAAATCTGTCCAATGTTAAACTATTGTTACTATTTTAACGATGTCTCAAAAGAGAGCCAATGCTATTCATGGTTCATTCAGACAGCTCAAGAGCCTATTCTCAATACCCCATAAAAACATCCTTATAGTCACCTGGGGCAAAGCATGTAATTCAATGTAGCATATTTCAAACCAAGCTGTCTCAATATAATCTTGAAACCAACTGGAACTAAAATGCTTGCAATACATTTCAAGTGAAATGACTTAGCAATAAATTTTGCTAGTAGAATGTTAAAATTTAGATTTCTCACTTGGTTCTTCTGAGAGAAAGTAGAAAACATAAATTGGCAAAAAGTAATAAATGAATTTTAATATCATACATTAAAATATAAAAGGCCAAGGTGCATACAAAAAGGCTGCTTTTTAGAACTTAGCCAACCACATCAAGGCACAGTTTTGTATTACCATTTCGTGTGAATGATACTACCATCCTGTGGATTATAACAGGTGATTGAACTAACAATGAAAAGGACAAATCCAAAAACATTAAATACAATCATGATATTAAACTTGAAAAGTTAGTAATACAGCAAAGAGAATTCCAGTGTTCAGCAAACATTTTAAAATCAGTCATTTTGTTGCTATTACTGAATGTTCAATCTAGATCCATACACAAAGCAATGCTTAATAGCCTTCAATAACAGGATGACATCATGAAGCAATCAAACCTCAATTCATAACTTTCAAATGGCCTGTCAGTTAGAATTTGGCTGCCAAAGATTAACAATTCTTGGCATGATCTGAAGCTGTCTAAACCATAGTATTTTGATGCTTCCTGGTTTGACAAGCGACTTACATGTCTATTTTAAACTCGTCCCAAAATAGTATATTGTACTTACAATCCTCATCACTAATGTTCACTGCAATTGTTTTATAGATCACAAAACTTAAGGATTAATATTGCCAAGCTATCAAAAATTCCAGTGTAACACCAAAATTACTTTTTTGTAATGATTTGTGATAGTGAATGTTGGAATCCTATTTAATCCAATTTTCACATATCCCAACTTCCCACATGGACTGCTGCATAGCAATGTCGAATGAGAACCCCAGTCAGCATTCATTATGAGTGAAGAAGAAAGCAGAGCATTGGTAGCACTGCCATCAAGTACTAACTGAAATCAGAAACATAAACAGAAGTTGCTGAAAAAGCTCTGCAGATCTGGCAATGTCTGTGGAGAGAGATCATAACTAACATTTCAGGTCCCGTGACCCTTCCTCAGAATTGATAGTTGCTAGGAAAATGTTGGTTTGCATGCAGAAGAGAGGGTGGGGGGGATGGGGTAAGGAGTAAACGATAGAGGGGGTAGGAGCCCAAAGAGAGAGACAATGGAGACAGACAATGGAGTGGATAACAATCTGGCTAGGAGGGTGAAAAGGTATTAAGGCAGACTGTTAATGGCTAACAATTGGTAGTGTGTAATGGCAGACTATGTAATAACATGGCCTGGTGTGTGTGGTGGATGGCTAGGCCATGGGGGAGTTCAGGCCCTAAAATTATTGAACTTGATATTGAGTCCAGAGGGCTGCAGGGTCCACAAGCAAAGAAAAGCTGTTAACAGACTTGGAATCTAATGTGGAATACTTCTGGACTCTGTGGTTGTCCTTTGCCTTGGATCAAATCACTAAGCCTCTTAGTAAATGAAGATTGTGTTTTTGAGCATTTGATTGAATACATGAAGCATCTGTTTGTGAACATTGAGTCTTATTGAAGTTCCCCTCTTTCTTTGATGGATTTGTGCCAAGTTATTGAAGGTGTAATTGCTTCATGTGAGATGTTTTGAATTTTATTTTAGATGTGTAATCAGTAATTCTGCTTGTAGAAAATGAGTCCTTGGTTATGCAATGAAAAGATTTAGTACTTTTCACCTCTGATACAAGGCTCCAGCCTGCACAGAAACTTCCTGGAACTTTTTTCAGCCGATTGGTACTTTTATAACATTAAGAATGCTTGAGCAGTACAATCGCTGGAATAATTTAATGGATCTTATGAATTATGGAGAATTTCTTTCATCAGCACTAAAGTTAGTCACATTACACAGTTAAAGCTTCAATATTTGTGGCCTCCCGAATCATGCGCACAATAAACTAAGAGCTGTACAGACTATTTCTTGCTGTCCTAAAGATCTTAAGCTGCAACCAACAATAAAAACTTCTATTTCTTCCACAGAGAGACAATGGCATGTTAGCATTCTCTGGATTATAAATAATATCAAGAAGTTAATAACTGTCAGGATCATGCAGACATAAATCTAACACGAGTTAGCATCTCAGGTTGATGAAATTATTTCAATTCTGAAGAATGGAAATTGACCTGTAATAGAGTTTTAGTTCTCTACATAAGCATTGACCAGCTGAATATTTGTAAAATACTCTGCTTTTATTTCAGAATTCCAGCATTTACAGTTATTTTAGTTGTGCACAGATATTGTGGTTCCAGATTGTGTTCCCAAAAAAATCCAAGACATGTCAAAATTCTGTAAGCTTTAAAAAGTTATTTTATTATCATGATGCATCATCTGAAAGGCATATGCACAATGGTCATTCAGTATTTAATAGGTTGATTCAAAGTATGTGTTCAGCAAGAATATTACAGCTTGTCTTCTACTGGCAAAAGTTCTCTCTTCTCCCAAAACTATATCTTCAGCATTATCAGCATTTCAATCTTGGAGTTCTGAAACTCTGTTTAAGTCACATGCTTAAGAGGTCTGATTAATGTGGACCCTCGGCTATAATTAGACCACTTCTCTACTCCATTCTCACCTGCAGAAGAGATTCCCTCGAGATACTCTCAAACAGAATTCAAGACACAACGGGTACTGAAAGTAAATCAAACATTCTTTTCTACATTGCCTGGGCTTGTTCGAATCTGCTCAGTCAATGGAAACCACATTCAATCTCAGAGCACAAGTTCTTCTGGGATTTTTTAAAACTCAGCAATATTTAAGTATGGATTATATCTTTTGTACTCTAGCTTTATTGTTCTCGGTTTAATCCCCATTGATGAGCAAAGTTACCAAACAACTCCAAATAATATAATTTCCAACAGTTTTCCACTTCTTGTAACATTTACTTTAACTCAATTAAGACCACCAGACAAATGACATTTCAAATAAGACAAATATCACATTAAACAGTCAATACAAAGATACATCTTAATGCAACCATAAGCCCAGCCTGCACTCTCCACACAAGTCTGGCCCCAGGTCTAATTGCACACACTTCTGACTCGACCCCTGGCACTTTGTCATTCAAAAAATTCAGGCCTTGACTCTCATTCACTGGCAGAGGCAGGACATAAAATATTCCCCATACTCTACCAATGGCTTTCTTTGAGGATTACTTCTTGATTTTTGGAAACTAATGTTTCTTTTATTTGTTCCATATTAGGTCATTCAATCATACTGAGACATTACTTTCTGCACTTCCGATGAAATATAGAATATTTGGACTTGTGCAAAAATTATATTCGAAGAATTTATCAATATCCTCAATAATTATCAATCCCATTAAAATCAATGCCTCTTTATATAAGGAAAGCACTGATTTCATGGATAGCATAGTATCTAAATTGTCAAAAGACAATCATAAGTCAAAGAGTTTTTTTCAAAATAATTGATACACATCTACACAATTATGCGTTACCTTAAACATACGGGCTTCAGGCTGGTGAGGTCACAGTAACGCATTTCCATCCCATGGAAACCGACAGATAGAGTCATTGAGATGTACAGTATGGAAACAGACCCTTCGGTCCAACCTGTCCATGCCGACCAGATATCCCAACCCAATCTAGTCCCACCTGCCAACACCTGGCCCATATCCCTCCAAGCCCTTCCTATTCATATACCCATCCAAATGCCTCTTAAATGTTGCAATTGTACCAGCCTCCACCACTTCCTCTGGCAGCTCATTACATACATGTAACTACCCTGTACGTGAAAAAGTTACCCCTTAGGTCTCTTTTATTTCTTTCCCCTCTCACCCTAAACCTATGCCCTCTAGTTCTGGACTCCCCAATCCCAGGGAAAAGACTTTGTCTATTTATCCTATCCATGCCCCTTGTAAATAATCTTGTAAACCTCTATAAGGCCTTACTATCTCTTTTACTGCCTCTCAGAACGCAAAGACAAAGTTAAATATAACAATTAGCAGCGTTCATGGCAATAAGATCCACTACAATCTTCCCCACAAAAATTCATTTGAACATTTGTTGGCTTAAGCTCAAGATATACATTCATCGATACTTCAGTGATTTCAATTGTTTTTGTTCCTAATTAGCTGAGTCTTACTTTGTTGGTAGGTTTGAGACACTCTCTTTCCAACTCACCTTGCAACCTCCTTCTCCCTTCCAAGTCCCCCTGCATCCTCCCAAACTTCCCTAGTCTCCCATTGGCAGCCTTGCAGCCATTCCCATCTTCTGCGAAACTCTTAAAGCATCACCCATATTCCCACCCAGGGTGTCATCAACAGTGCTACTAAGCGGTACTTCATCAGTTACACCCAGTTTCGGTTCTGCCATTATATAACGAAGTCGCCTAACTTCATTACAGCCTTGGTTCAAACATGGATAAAAGAACTGAATTCCAGAATTGAGGTGACAACGACAACCGTTGACACATTCGACCGAGCGTGGCACCAAGAAGCTCCAGTAAAACTGGACTCAATGAGTATCTGGGGCAAATACTCACTGGTTGGAGTCATACATGGCACAAATAAAGATGGTTGTGGTGAATGGAAGTCATTCATCTCAGCTCCAGCACATCCGTGCAGGAGTTCATCAGAGTAGTGTTCTAGGCCCCACCATCTTCAGCTGCTTCACCTCTGACCTTTCCTTCAACAAAGTCAGAATTGGGGATATTTGCAGATGAATGCACAATGTTCAATTGTGCCATTTGTAACTCATCAGATACTGAAGCAGTCCATGTTCAAATGCAACAAGATCTAGACAATATCCAGGCTTGGACTGACAAATGCTAAGTGACATTTGCACCACATAAATGCCAGGAAATTACTATTGTCAATAAGACACTACCTAACCACATCCCTTGACATTCAATGGAATACACCTGGGGTTCCTATTGACCAAAACTCAATTGGACACACCACATCAGAGTGGTTACAAAAGCAGGTCAGATGTTAGGAATACTGTGGTGAATAATTCACCTCCTGACTCTCCAAAGCCTGTCCACCATCTACAAGGCACAAGTCAGGAATGTGATGGAATACTCTCCACTTGCCTAGATGGATGCCACTCCAACAACACTCAAAAAGCTTGATACCATCCAGGATAAAGCAGCCCGCTTGACTGGCACCACATCATAAGCATCTAGTCCCTCCATCATCAATGCTCATTAGCAGTATGGTATACTATCTACAAGATGCACTGTAGAAATTTACCAAAGATCTTTAGACAGCATCTTCTAAACCCATGATTACTTCTATCTGGAAGGACAAGTGCAGCAGATACATGGGAACACCATCATCTGAAAGTTTCACTCCAAGCCACTCACTATCCTGACTTGGAAATATATTGCTTTTCCTTCACTCTCGCTGGGTCAAAACTCTGGTAATCCCTCCCCAAGGCCATTTTGGGTCAACATACAGCACATAGACTGCAGTGGTTCAAGGAGGCAGCTCACCATCTTCTCAAGGGAACTAGGACCAGGCAATTTAAGCTAATGATACTTTGGCCTTACTCTTCTGAGGAATAGCACATACTGTTGAGTCACCGGATAGAGTGTGGTTTCAACAATACCCTGTTCAGATGCAGGAAACTTCCCTACTTTTAGTTCGGATTTTCCAAATAGTCAGACATCCATTTTTGCGCCACAGATAGGAGTTGCACATTAGGTCACTGGAATCCCCAACATGGTGGATTCCAAGAAAACTGCCTTGAAAATTGAAGGTTCTGATGGGCAATTCCCTTGTGCTTAGAACTCTCTGAAAGTATCCAACCTTCAAAGTATCAACATCAGAGATTTTAGAGGGTTTACTGCATTTATGTAAAGAGTTATTCAGCAAAGTGTCAAATATTAAAAACATAACCTTAACTCCTAGGAAACTGTTAGACTGAGCCCCAAATTTCCCACATCATGCCATAACTCCCAACTCATCTCCCCCAGTACTTCACCCAGATCTTCCCCCAGATCCAGACCTGACATCACCCCCAGGACTCAATAAAAGCCCCACTGCTGTGGTGGGTGGAGAACTCTCACAGGGTGAGGGGGGAGTGATCATTGTCAGGGGATTGTGGGTGAGAGTGATCACTGCTGAAACATTGAGGGAGGGAGTGATTCCTGTCAGGGGAGATGGTGGTAGTTAGGATCCTGAACAAGGAAATGCCAGCTGTGGGAGAAGTAAAATCGCCATTGTATTACTGGACTGTTGGGTTGCACTCTCTTTACAAAGACAACTGGTGAACCAGAACTGAAAACGAATAATTGCAGACACACAGCCTTGGGATATTTAAAATAGAATATGGCATCTACTGCCACTAGAAAATGGAAATGGGTGGGGAGAATCTTGCTTTGAATTTTTCCAACAACCCTGTGCTACAAGGGATCAGTTGGATTTTATGTAAATGTTCCATTTCCATAGGAACTGGACCTGAAGTGCAGCAAAAAATGTTGAACTCAAACTAACACAAAAAAAAGCGGTGACTCAACAGTATGTGCTATTCCTCAGAAGAGTAAGGCCAAAGTATCATTAGCTTAAATCATTAAATCCTTCCAGTGTGGAAGCAGGCCATTTGGCTCATCTAGTCCACAAGGACCCTCCAAAGAGCATGCCACCCAGACCCGGGCCCTACTCTAACCCTGTAACTCTATATTTCCCATGGCTAATCCATCTCACTTGTACATCCCAAGACACTATAACCAATCCACCTAACCTGCACATCTTTCGAACTCTTAGTAACTATTTAAAGTCCACATACTCCTCAAGTGTTTTTGGTGAAGGACGTTGTTTCAAATGAATAAGTACTCCTGGATCCTCATTTAAATCATAATACTTATATAGCAAAAGTGCTGCATTTTAAAAGTATTTGAATAATATTCTTAAGCAAACAAACATTTACCTCAATGAAAGAGAGGTGCTTGTTTATCACTGTAGACCTTGTCTGACAATGGCAAGAACAATGAAAAGAGTACATGGGAATCGGTGGAAGAACAGAAGCAGGACACTGGTGCGAAGCAAAGCATGAAAGGAGCAGGAGCCTGGTTGCAGCACTGGAAAAAATAAAGAGTGTAGGCAGTAGAAGAGAATGTCTCTAGGCATGACTCATTCATTTACTATTAACAGTGTCCTTCGTGGCCATCCACCAGGGTAGTCATCATAAGAAATCCCAGAAGATCTCTGCTGATGCACAGAAGCTGGAAACATGCAGGACTAATTCCATGTGGAGTATTCACAAGTGGGCTGGAGTGTAGTATCAGAATACCCTGTATATCTGGCCAAAGGGATGGAAACATGTGGGACCTAACTTATATTTCACGAATGAAAAGCAACAAAATGCTTTGGATGGCCTCCATCAACTAAAGATAACAGTGGGAAAGGGGCCCATGATTGGGGGAAACAAACCGCAAGTCTAAATATAATCTTCTATTCACCAAAGATCTGTCATAGAGAAGTCAAAACTTTTTAGTAAATACTCAGAGACCGGTCTAGAATTGAAACAGGATATTTTCTTAAAAGTAAACAACCAGAAACTGTGGAGGGGCAAAGGGACTTCAGGGACTATGAGTACATACATCATTAGAAACCAATGTACAAATGCCAAAGTAAATCAAAAACACTAATAACATTTTCTCCAATATTTCAAGGAGGCTAGAATGCAATACGGAGGAAGGCATGATCCAGTTCAGTACAGAATCTCAGTTTCATCCCTTCTGGTTTAACAACAAATATCATGAAATATGTATTGACATTGCAAGGGTTACACCACAAATCCATCAGAATAATATCAAGATTTAATTAATAGGACAGGCTGCACAAATCTGAGCTGTATCCCCTTTACAGAGAAGCCACTTCTGCTGTGAGGAGAATTTGGAATAAGTAGGCCATTCAGTAGTGTAACCAGGAAACACCTAGCAGTACAGGAATTTAATACCCCACTACCCTCTACCCCTACTTCATTCTGCTCCCTGACCCCAAATAAAAAAAGTTGTAAATGCTGAGTCAATTAAAATTTTCAGAGTTCTAAGATTTTTATGGGGTGGAAAGTTTCAAGACAAGAAATGGAGTCAATGAAGTTGAGGTGCAATTCATCCAAAATCCAACTGAAGGGCTGGATAGGTCTTTGAGAAAAAGCTGACCTATCTTTACATAGTTAACAGCAATTAAAATATTTTCCACAATCTCAGTTGTGGCATTTCCACAACTGAAGTGGTAAATGAGTTTTGCAAAGGTAGTCAACAAAATTTCAATCATTTGATCTGTCACACTGATCTTCCTGTTGAATTTTAGTTCATATACTTAAATACACAAAGTTGAAAATCACACAACTCCAGGTTATAGTCCAACAGGTTCATTTGGGAATACAAGCTTTTGGAGCACTGCTCCTTCTTCAGGTAGCTAGTGGGGAAGGATCATAGCACTCAGAATTTATAGTAAAAGATCAAAGTGTCAAACACTGATGCGATATATTAAACAAATTTGGATTGATGTTAAGTCTTTAATCATTTAGAATGGGGATGCAAGTTTTGACTTCTTCCAAGTCACAGTTCTAAGATAATGTAAGGTTTTATCAGTATTTTAAAAAGTGACATCTCAGCACAGACAATGCATTAAAAGGTGTGAGGTTAGAGTCTGTCTGTATCCTAACCTTGAGACAGATTGGCTCTACTTCCAAAGTAGAAATTTATAAAATGTCACATTGACTGACTGCATCCAGTATGTGTGATTTTTGAACAAAATAGAATGTATCTGCAAATACAAATTCAGTCCATAGACTTATGTATGAGTGTGTGTCTATGTGGGGGAAGAGTGTGTGGGAGAGAGTGGTAGAGTGTGTGCATGTGTTTCTGGGAGTTTGTTTGTGCATGTGTGCGTGCACAAGTATGACTGTATATGCCTGTGCGAGGGTGTGATTGAGTGTGAGTTCAAGTGTGTATGAGAGCACGTGTATGAGCGAGGGTCTGTGTGTGATTGTGTATGAGAGAAAGAGCAAGAGAAAGGGAGAGAGTGTGGGAGAGAGTGTGGGAGAGAGTGTGGGAGAGAGTGTGGGAGAGAGAGTGGGAGAGAGAGTGGGAGAGAGAGTGGGAGAGAGAGTGGGAGAGAGAGTGGGAGAGAGAGTGGGAGAGAATGTGTCTGCGTCTCTGAGAGTGTTTATGTGTGCTTGATTTAGTGTGTACGCAAGTGTGACAGAACATACACCTGTGAGAGGGTGTGCTCGAGTGTGGGTGTGAGTGTGTGTGTGTGTGTGTGTTTGTGAGAGAGAGTGTATATGAGAGAGTCTGTGTGTGACTGTGTATGTGAGAGAGAGCAAGAGAGAGACACAGCGAGAGAGAGACAGAGCGCGAGAGACCGTGAATGTGTGTGTGTATATGAGTACATGCGAGAGTGTATAGTGTAGTGGGGTCACCTGTAGTGTGACAGGAAACCAAGATCATGGTTGAGGCCTCAACTGGGCTCTTAGGTTCATGACATTCTACAGGTGATCTCACTACACTATATACTCTCAAACACACTCACACAGACCATTTCTCAGACACACAAACACATGCACACCCTTTCACAGGCATACACACTGTCACACTCATGCATATTCTCTATCAAGCACACACATTCTCTCTTCCCTGACCCCCACACTCACACATATATATAAGTTTATAGGATGAATTTGCACTTGCAGATACGTTCTATTTTGTTCAAAAAGCACACAATCCAGAGGCAGTCAGTCAATGTGACATTTTGTAAATTCCTTCTTTGGAAATAGAACCAGTCTGACTCAAGTTTAGGATACAGATAGACTCTAACCTCACACCTTTAATGCATTGTCTGAGCTAAGATGTCACTTTTCTTTTATACTGCTAAAACCTTACAGTATCTCAGGACTGTGACTTGAAAGAGGTTCTGCGGTTTACATATTAATCAATCTAAACCTGCATTCCCATTGTAAGTGATTAAAGACTTAACAGCAATCTAGGTTTGTTCAATACTTCACATCAGTTGTATGACATTATGATCTTCTGTTATAAATTCGATGATCCTGCCCCACTAGCTACCTGGTGAAGGAGCAGCAGTCCGAAAGCTTATAGTTTCAAATAAACCTGTTGAGGTTAGGGATAGATGTTTGACTACTCTAGGGCAAGTTGGCATAAGGAGAGAGCAAGTGTTGGGTATTCTAGAAAGTATTAAGGTAGGCAAGTCCCAGGTCTGGATGGGATCTGTCCCAGGTTACTGAGGGAAGTGAGAGAGGAAATAGCTGGGGCCTTAACAGATATGTTTGCAGCATCCTTGAACATGGGTGAAGACCCCAAGGACTGGAGAATTGCTAATATTATCCCCTTGTTTAAGATGGGTCGCAGAGATAATTCAGTATTTATAGACTAGTCAGCCTTACGTCAATGGTAGGGAAGCTACGGGAGAAGATACTGAGGGATAGGACCTATTCCTAGTTGGAAGAAAATGGGCTTATCAGTGATAGGCAACATGGATTTGTGCAGGGAAGGTCAGGTCTTAGCAACTTAATGGAATTCTCTGAGGAAGTGACAAAGTTGATTGATGAGAGAAGGGCTATAGATAGCATATACATGGACTTCAGTAAGGACTGAGTATGGTACTAGAAGAGCACAGCAGGTCAGACAGCGTCAAAGGAGCAGGAGAATCGACGTTTTAGGATAGGCCTTTAATCAGGAACGAAGGGCTTACGCCCGAAATGTCAATTCTCCTGTTCCTCAGATGTTGCCTGACTTGTTGTGCTTTTCCAGCACCACATTCTTGACTCTGATCTCCAGCATCTGCAGTCCTCACTTTTTCCTAATTCAATAAGGCATTTGATAAGGTTTCCCATGGTAGGCTAATGGAGAAAGTGAAGTCATGTGAGGTCCAATTAGCTAGATCAATAAAGAACTGGCTGGGCAACAGGAGACAGAGAATAGTAGTGAAAGGGAGTTTCTCAAAATGGAGAACTGTCACCAGTAGTGTTTGACAGGGATCTGTGCTGGGACCACTGTTGCTTGTGATATACATAAATAATCTAGAGGAAGGTATAGTCTGATAAGCAAGTTTGCAGGTGACACTAAGATTGGTGGAGTAGCAGATAGTGAAGGGGACTGTCAGAGAATGCAGCAGAGTATAGATAGATTGGAGAGCTGGGCAGAGAAATGGCAGATGGAGTTCAATCCAGGCAAATGTGAGGTGATGTATTTTGGAAGATCCATTTCAAGAACAAACTACACAGTAAATGGAAAAGTCCTGAGGAAGATTGATGTACAGAGAGATCTGGGTGTTCAGGCCCATTGTACCCCAAAGGTGGCAACGCCCATCAATAGAGTGGTCAAGAAGGTATACAGCATGCTTTCCTTCATCGGATGGGGTACTGAATACAAGAGTTAGCAGGTCGTGTTACAGTTGTATCAGACTTTGGTTCGGCCACATTTGGAATACGGTGTACAGTTTTGGTTGCCACATTGCCAAAAAAAGTGGATGCTGTGGAGACGGTGCAGAGAAGGCTCACCAGGATGTTGCCTGGTATGGAGGGTGCTAGCTATGAAGAGAGGTTGAGTAGATTAGGATTATTTTCATTAGAAATACAGAGGTTGAGGGGGACCTGATTGAGGTCTACAAAAAACATGAAAAGTATAGACAGGGTGGATAGCAAGAAGCTTTATCCCCCCCAGAGTGGGGGACTCAATGACTCTGGGTCACAAGTTCAAAGTGAGAGGGAAAAAGTTTAAGGTAGATATACATGGAAAGTTCTTTACGCAGATGGTGGTGGGTGCCTGGAACAAGTTGTCAGCTGAGATGGCAGAGGCGGGCATGATAACTTCATTAAGATATATCTAGACAGATTTATGAATGGACAGGGAACAGAGGGATACAGGCCTTTGGAAAATATTGACAGGTTTAGATAGAGGATCCAGATTTGTGCAAGCTTGGAAGGCTGAAGAGCCTGATCCTGTGCTGTAATTTTCTTTGTTCTTTGACTATAACCTGGTGTTGTGAGATTTTTAACTTTGTCCACCCCAGTCCAATATCTGCACCTCCCCATTTTAAGTACACAAAATGTATTTGTATCAGTTCTGTATTGAAACACAAAGACCAGAGATCACTGTGATTTGTGCTAAGCTTATTGAAAGTTAATACAGATAATTTATTTTTAAACTGCTTTCAGAAAACCACATCTTGCAAAGTAACCACAGTGTTCAAATCTCACATGTTTTCTACAGTGTAACAGGGGCTGACTGTTGAGAACGGAGGTGGGATAGGCCAGTGGAGGAGGGGGAAAGGGAGGATTGAGGGGTCAATTTAAATTCAATACTAGATAGAGAACAGATGTCCAAGAGTAAGTTGCTGAACCATGACACAGTGAAGGGGCCCCATTTACTCAGCCATACAGTTGTAAAAATGCCTTCATTACAAACTTTATTTGTTCTTTCCCTTTCCAAAGTCTCCTTAACCTGCACAATTTCTATAGCGGTTATATGTTCTGAAAACCTGCCCTCATATCTACAGAACGGCAAACCAGATGCCTAGCCTTTTAACTCCACTCTGAACTATTGGCGAAACTAGTTGTCATTCAGCTAGAGTCCACAGTAGCACAGACGAGAGCAGGTACTCAGTAGTTTGACTGTAATTGAGTCACCTTCCAATACTTCACAATAGTGTTGCGCAGAAAAGTCAACTCCATAAGGAACACCTTATTCCTGATGAAGGGCTTTTGCCCAAAACGTTGATTTTCCTGCTCCTCGGATGCTGCCTGAACTGCTGTGCTTTTCAGCACCACTCTAATCTAGACTCTGGTTTCCAGCATCTGCAGTCCTTGTTTTTACCTTACTGCATTTCCTATGAGTCAAAGTTTGCAACTTATCAGAGAAAGCAGCCTTCAAAGCAGCCAATGAATGTTTCCATCTTTGATGTATGCAATGGCAACAGTGCAGGCTAGCCATCATAACCTTGAGATCACTCAAGATTGGCAGAAAACACTGAGGACAGATCATTTTGATCAAGTTGATAAAATAAAATGAAGAACTCGTATTTTAAGTAAAAGTAAATGGAACAAATAGCTTGGACCTTAAACATGGGCTTAACTTAATTAAAATATCCCAAGTCACTTCACAGGAGTGGTATCAAACAAAATGTGAAGCTGAACCAATATAAGGGGCTAATAGAGCCAGAGACCAAAAGTTTGCTGTGAAAGCTTTAGCCTTTTGCACCGATATGCCAAAGCCTTCCATCACTGAGGATGGGGATAGATGTGGAGCCTTTTCCTACAGTGAGTTGTTTAATAGTCCATCACCATTCACATTGAAGCTTGAAGTAACATCTTCACTCTCACAGGAACTGATATCTTATCAGCATCAATTGCTGTTCTAACTACTCTGACGTATACCAGCTGGTGTCACTGGCTAACAGTGAGATTGTGAAATGCCTGAAAACACATTTCAGCAGTTGAAGGCATTCCAGACAGCGTGATGTGTGTAAAAGGCTCTTATTTCACACTGGATTGGGACATTCAACACCAGACTTAATTTCAACACTATCCTCAAACAAATGGACAGGCTGAAGTAAGACTGAAAATCCTTGACTAAAGTAGTACACCTATAGAAGGCATGGAAAGGGAATAGTCCAGTCCAAAGACTGATGTTACTCCAAATCCAAGTCACTCTTTCAATAGCAAAAGAAACTTACTAAAGATGGAGAGTAACAAGCTTGAGTGACAAAATCAAAGTAAAATGAGAAAAAACAAAATATCACTTTGATAAGACTGCTAATTATTTCCAGAGCTAAGCAATGGAGAGCCAGCCTGAGTGCAAACTCAATGATCTTAACAAGGGTAACTTCAAATTACAACTTGGCACCTGCGTTGAGCAGTTATCCTCTTAATCATCCATGGTGAACATGAATGACCAAATATACGATCATTCCAGCAATGCTGCTTACCATTAGGTCAACGGCCAATTTTACGTCTACGTATGCAAAGTATGTGTAGAGACTGACACAGGTAAAACTGACTAGAGTGGCCACTGTTGTGTTAGCAAATGATAGTTTTCTTTATGACTGTGTATATTAGACAACTTGTCAAAGTTGTAACTGCTTATGATAGTGTGTTTTTTCCTATATAAAAGGGAGATGATTGCAGAAAAGCAATGGCATTTGGTGTACTGATTGAGGTGTAATAATTATGACCTTTACCTTGGCTGTAAGTGCCTTTGTGTACAGTCTGTAAATACACATCATTTGTAACAAAACATGTTCATGCTGCAATATTTAACTACCTCAACAAGAATCCCAAAAATATCTGTCGAATTATGACTGACCAGAGTGACAGAATTACTGGAAACACAGAAATAAGGCAGTAGCTGGAAATCTGATGTGTTGAAATCCTGGAAGTATTTAGCAATTAATGGATCATCTGTAAACAAAGGAAATTGTTAACATTTCATACGAGATATTTCAATAGCAATGTAGTGGATGAACAGTTTGAGAAAAAAATGTAACAGGTCAGTAAGGCCAGGCACAAGAAAAGTGAAAGAATGAACAGTAATGATTAGATGGAGGCAGGAGTTAATGGATGACAAAAGGTGATGATAGAGTAAGACAAAAGGAATCTTGAGAAAAACAAGAGACTGTGTAAATTACCCAGAGAATATTTGAACTATTAAAGCAGCTTAGTTATGTTGATTATGTAGGGTCCATGAAATCTTGCCAAAGCAGAACAGGAAGAAACAAAACTTTACACGCAATCCTAATTCTCTCCCCAGATCAAGTACCAAAATCATAACCAATTGTTTTTTAAATGATTCCAAGGGCTTTTGTTCCTCTAACTAGCCATTTATTCAATGCCTCATCATTATGTGAGGAATATGTTTTCATCAGTCCTACATGTGTTTTTTGAGCACTTGAATTGCTACTCATGTTTGCATTATAACAGTTCAAACTGCAGTGCTTTTACTATCTTATTTAAAGTTAAAAATCACAAACCCGATTATAGTTCAATAGGTTTATTTGACATAAATCTGTTGGACTATAACCTGGTGTTATGTGATTTTTAACTTTGTCCACCCCTGTCCAACGCTGGCATCTGCATTACATCTTATTTAAAGTCACTTACAAAACAATATGGTTCCAGTTTCTTTTTTTATTGATGGCAATGAGTGTTATTTACAGCAGACAATGTTGACATCATCTAGACTGAGGTGGGTGGGTTGGAAGTCTGATTTTAATGAGATTCTAACCCCATAGTGTGCAAAAGGTGAATGCAGGTGGTTAACCCTGAGATGCAAAGTTAATGGCCTTCCCTCTACTGTCAGTAATTTCATTGCCTCACATTGCTGCTTTCAAATTGTACTCAAAGAGAGGTTTTCAAACTAGTACAGTAATTATGAAATAGAAAAAAATCAAGTACTGCTAGTATAGATGAAGAAACCTATTTACTTATCTATCCAAAAATGGCTACAAAGCATGCCAAAACTCCTAAATATTTGTATCTAAAGCACTATTCTGAAATTAGAGTTCAAGAAAAACAAATCTTTCCCTATTACCTGGTGTGTGTTTGTTTTGACGGTGTGAGCAGTATCTGATTTTATAGGATTGGTCATAAGATTTGTGGGCAGCACCACGGCACAATGGTTAGCACTGCTGCCTCACAGCACCAGAGACTCAGGTTCAGTTCCCGCCTCAGGCGACTCTCTGTGTGGAGTTTGCACATTCTCCCAGTGTCTGCGTGGGTTTCCTCCGGGTGCCCTGGTTTCCTCCCACAACCCAAAAATTGCCCATAGTGTTAGGTGAAGGGGCAAATGTAGGGGAATGGGTCTGGGTGGGTTGCGCTTCGTCGGGTCGGTGTGGGCTTGTTGGGCCGAAGGGCCTGTTTCCACACTGTAAGTAATCTAATCTAAGATTGGACAAGACTTTAAGAAGTCTAAAAAATAACACATCAAGGAATACACAGACACATTAGGGCAGAAAAACACTCATCTTCAGATGCTGAATAATTCATAATGCATTTTGCATGAAGTAAATGATTTTAATTTTCTGCTTGATATTTTGACTCAGTTCTTTCAGAATTAATTTCCAAAAGTTTTGCTGAAACCATACAGTTTCATGGCTAATACTGTTTGCTCAGCAATTAAATTGCAAGCGTGGCAGCAACCCAAGATTTTTGGCCAGACATTTAGAATCGGAGGAAGAATTATTTAAGATTGAAGACATTTTATAGGCATTTAAACAGGTCATGCTGACTCTCCAAGTTAACCAGTATGAAAAAGTAGAAAGGGACAGGAAAAATGCAATGCGCAAATCAATTTTAAAAGAGAGACTTAAACGACAAGTTCAGTATGCCATTGATGCACAAAGAAATTCTAATTCAAGTTAATCTCATGTGACTCTTAGAAATATAAAATCCACAAAATACAAGCACAAAATATTGATACCTTCTAAACCAGCAAAGAGAGAGCAGCTGATAATGTAACTAGGATTTTGTTTTTCAAACTTGGTGAATATTCTGGATTTTGGTACTACTGAAGTGAGAAAGAATTATTTCAAAAATGTTTCTTTGTCTACTGAAGGGAGAGAAAGATTAAAAATCTGCACGCCTGAAAATTGTTTCTAGTTCAAATAATTCTATTTATACATTACTTGCCCTGGGCTATTTTTTTGTTTAGCAACTAATGACAGCATGTTGCAATTGCTGCGCTAACAATTATCACTTTTCCGGACAGTCTTAATTATAATCTAGGTTTGTCAGGTAAACATACAAGGAAGTATTCTAACAATCTAATTCATAATTTGACCACAAAGCTGCAAATGACGTAGTACACAAAATAGCTGCTTAATTAATTGAAATGAAGTACAGGCAATGTGATGCATCAATAAGTAGGATATAGGAATGTGAGCCCTGAAGAAGAGCCCATGCCCGAAATGTCGATTCTCCTGCTCCTTGGATGCTGCCTGACCTGCTGTGCTTTTCCAGCAACACATTTTCAGCTCTGATCTCTAGCATCTGCAGTCCTCACTTTTTCCAAAGGAATGTGATATTGCTCATGTGTTTCAAAACATATTGTTCTTAGCCTTTACAGTGTAACCTTGTGACTAAACCTTGCAACTTGGTAGATGGCTGTGTAATGGTAATGCTATTGTAGGAGTAATGCAGAAACCAGGCTAAAATAACTGGGGATATGGGTCCAAATCTGATGTTGCAGCTGATGGAATTTAAATTCAATTCATAACTCTGGAATGGAAAGCTAAATCACCATCATCATGATGGTGACCATGAAACTATCAAATAAAAGCAAAACATTTCAGATGCTGGAATTCTCAATTAAAACCAGAAGATGTTCAAAGGAACATCTCCAGAGGAACAAGAGTCATATCGCACGCAAAGCATTGACTCTGTCTATTTCTAAATGCATGCTACCAGACCTGGTGAGTTTCTCCAGCATTATTCCATGAAACTGATAAACACAATCCTTCGGTTGTCACTAAACCCTATTTCATTCACTCATATCCTTTAGGGAAAGAAAACTCTGCTGCACCTTACCTCTCTGGCCGACGTGTAACTCCAGACCCGGAGTGATTAACTCTCAATTATTCCCTGAAAAGCCATTCAGTTCAAAGGCAATTAGGGATGGGCAGCAAATGCTGGCCTGACCAGCGATGTATTCAACCCATGAAAGGATAGAGAAAAAGAAAGGGACCTGATCACGAGTCATTGGGGAAAGCAATGCATAGTAGTTGTAGTCTAAAGTGAAACTGGAGCAAAGCAATCAGCATGGACCCCTCTTGTGCATCTTGGTTTAAAGTAATTATATAGTATTTCCAGATGTCTGCTTGCCCTCTTTACTTGGAAACTGTTTACAGTGCAATATAATGGTAAATTGCAGCAGGATTGTTGTATAGAAGACAAGACAGAAAAGTACAACTTTTCAAAATAAAATCATAGCTGTTGATTTTAGTATTGAGACTGGAGCCTTTCACACTACAGTAAACCCTTGTCAGACTCTAATTTCAATGAATTAGTGTTATTAAGCTATAATTTCCTTGGTGAAAATAACAAGCAGTAACTTACATATTTACTGACTGAGTTGGCCAGAAAAGTGTTTACAGAAACAGTACTTCTTTTGTTAATATTGCTTGGCAGTAATTCAGAAATACTAATATAAACTTCTTAGCATTTCTGTTTTAAAATTGTAACTGTACAGGCTTTCTGGGAAACAGGTCAGCAGTTACACTGTTCATTGTCACCTTATTATGAAACTTTGTTTCTAACTGGCAGCAGATTTAAAGGAAGTTTCCAGCACTGCCCAAAAATGGTTTTGAGAGTTTCAGGTTACCTTTCAGACACAGAAACCTTGTCCCAATCAATAAGCTTCAAGACACTATGTCAGCTGGCACATAATTCAGATGTTTAAGTTACTATGTGCAAAATGGGGGGGGGGAGGAGGTTTAAAAAAAAAGAGTCCACACAAGAGCCCATCACACTGATTTTGAAATGGGCTGAAACAGAAAGATGGTGAGTGTAGTGTTTTGATGTTTTATTACACCACAGCAAATTCTCAACTGAGTCGATTTCAAACACTTCTCACCTCTAAGGTATGTCAGGATAGAAGTAATCAGAAATGCATGATGGGTTCCTAGTTGGATTTCCTGCTGCCAAGAGGAAAAAAACTCAGTCTACATGAAACATGATATCAACCATTCTGCAGCAGTATTGCTGCAATACTGTGCCAGGAGAGTCAAGAAGGAACCTTAAAAAGGGCCAGAAATACCCAAGATGTGGTTTCCAAAAGCTTGCCTGGAGGAAAGAGACACTCTTCTTTCACCAGGAAACAAAATGCTGCCTTTGATTAACATAATATGATGAGGAAAATCACTTTCTCTGGTACTCTCAAATCTTGGGGCTCTCCCAAATCTTGTCTGCCACTATTTCATGCTGTCCTTTTGCTCTCCTAATTACTTTTTTAAACATTCCCCTTCACATTCTGTATTTCATGAGGGTCTTCATTGCACTGTTCCCTTTGCACCTATTTTACACTTCTCTTTTCCTTTCTATCCAGTTCTGAATATTCCTAGACATCCAGGGTTCCCTGCTCTTACATTACATCCTTTTATAAAAAAGCATATTGGGCCTGTACTCTCCTCTCTGAACAATCTCCACTGTTCTGTTGTAAGTTTACCCCACAAGTAGCTGTTTCTAATCTACTTTGGCCAGATCTTGTCTTATTTTAATAAAATCTGCCTACTTCCAACCCAAAACCCTTTTTTTCCTTCAGGCCATCTTTTTCCTTGTCCACAACAAACTTATTGCGTTATCAGTCGCTATCAGTAAAATGCTCGACAGTGCCCAATAGAGCATCTGTCTGACTTATGCTTTGTAAAAGCTAAGAAAAATCAGAGGTATACTCCATTCAGAAATGTAAAACTGATGAAGATATTTTCTAGCTATGAATTCACTTTCTGAGTAATGCACTTGCACTTGTGGCATTAAAGCTGCTCACTAATAATTAAAATGACTGGGGTGTAAAGCTGGAGCCAAGTCCAAAACAATACTTTTGGGGTTGAAATTAGAGTTTGGCAGCACTACAAAATGGGAATTTCTTTTGAGATAAATGGAAAAGGAAATTGGGCTCATTGTGAAATACTCATTCACATTGGCCCATGACTTAGTACCACCCAAGGCCAATTTCACACCCAAAGCTGGGAATGTATTTCATAGATAGCAATGAGAAGCTTCATTCTTAGTAAAAGTTGTATTTTAATCTACTTTGTTTAACCAAGCAACCATCATATCAATAAAGTATTTTCCACAGGAACAAAGTGGCAACTAATATTCAATGCAGAATGTTGAAATTGTAGCTCTTGGCATCACTTCAAATCTCACAAGTCAAAGATGTCAGTAGACTGAACAAGAGTTTTGAATGACCAAAGGAAGACAAGGAATTTTCAGTGTCAATGTAAAATAGATACTATGGTTCTATGTATGGAAGTTTTGAATTCTTAGAGTGATAGTGCTTGAAATGATATCTTTGTTACCAACATCTACAGGGAAAATATAATGGCTCATGCCAGCAAAGGGGCAGTCTTTAGCTTTCAATTCAGCTGTAACAAAATATTCTATGCAAGCCTGAAAGAACATGTAAAAAGAAAGCTATTCAATCTAGAAGTCATCTTTACAAAAACTGAAAGACCTGCGGATGCTATAAATTAGAAACAAATCCCATCACACATCCATCCAGGACGGTCTCAGGGTTCTCTGCTTTGTCCTGGAGCAAAGGCCCAAACCGTCCCCACCTACCACCTCCCTCCTCCGCCTGACTGTGCTCATCCTCACACTCAACAACTTTCCTTTTAACTCCTTCACTTTCTTCAGGTAAGAAGGGTGGCTATGGGTACTCACATGGGCCCCAGATACATCTATCTCTTCGTGGGGTACCTTGCATGACTCTTTCTCTGGTATATCAAAGATAACATTGGTGTTGCCCCTCTCTCTCATGGAATTGGAAAAGTTTATCGATTTTGCTTCCAATTTCCACTTTGATCTCACCTTTGCCTGGTCCATCTCTGACTCCTCCCTCCCCTTCCTTGACATCTCTGTTTCCAATTCTAGAGATTCGCTGGCCACCATTATCCACTACAAACCCACCGACTCCGACAATTACCTGGACTGTACATGCTCGCACCCAGTTTCCTATAAAGACTCTATTCCATACTCGTAGCTCCCGTTCACCTTGTTTCGATTCTGCCAATTTCAACAAGGGAGCCTCTGAAATGTCCACCTCAACCCAGGATTCCCCAGCACTGTTGTTAACAGGGCCCTCATCCAGGTCCAACTCATCTCCCACACTTTGGTCCTCACACCTTCTCTTCCCTCCCACAAAACAATTGGGACTTCCTTGACCTTACCTATCATCCTACCAGCACCCACATCCAGAGGATTATCAGCTGCCATCTCTGCCACCTCCAGTAAGATGCCCACCACCAGACACACATTCCCCTCCCCTCCATTGTCTGTCTTCCATAGGGATCATTCCCTCCGGGACATGCTGGTCAACTCTTGCTTCACTCCCAACATCCCTCCAGACCTCATGGCACCTTTCCCAGCAACCGCTGAAGGTGTAACAGCTGCCATTTACTTCCTCCCTCCTCAGTGTCCAAGGGTTTAAACATACCTTCCAGGTGAAACAGCATTTTACCTGCAGTTCTCACAGTCTAGTCTACTACATTGGCTGTTCGCTATGTGGTCTCTTCTACATTAGGGAAATGAAGCATAGATTGGGCGAGCAATTTGGAGAAAGTGAGGTCGCAGATGTTGAAATCAGAGAGCGTGTTGCTGGAAAAGCACAGTAGGACAGGCAACATCCGAGGAGTAGAAGAATCTTGATGAAAGGCTCCGACCCAAAGCGTTGATTCTCCTGCTCCTCGGATGTTGCCTGACCTGCTGTGCTTTTCCAGCAACACACACTCGACTCTGGGTGGCCAATTCGCAGAAGACTTATGTTCTATTCACAAAAAAAGAACCTGAACTTCCAGTTACCTACCACTTCAATACACTCCTTGTTTCCTGGCCAACATCTCTGTCTCAGGCTTGCTGCTGCAGTGCTCCAATGAATCTTATTGCAAGCTGGAAGAACAGCACCTCATTTTCTGCTTGGGGGGTCCTACAACCCAATATTGAGTTCAGCAATGTTAGGACTTGAGCTCTCCCATGTCCTTACTCCAACCCGCGCACACCAAGCCTTGTTATCACAGTCTGCTACTACACATGACCTATTGTTAGCTACTAATAGTCTCCATTAACAGCTATTCACCCTCCTAGCCAGATCATTATGAACTCCTTTGTCTGTCCAACCATTCTTCTCTCTCTTTGGGCTCTATCCCTACCTATCATTTACTCCTTGCCCCCTCCCCCCACTCTATCATCTGCATATACACCAACATTTTCCTAGATACCATCAGTTCTGAGGAATGGTCACTTGACCTGAAACAATAACTCTGATTTCTCTCCACAGATGCTGGCAGACCTACTGAGCTTTTCCAGCAATTTCTGTTTTGTCGCTAGAAGTTGTTTTTGCAAGTTGTGTCGCTTATTTTTATTAAAGTTGCGGCTATCCAGGAGAACTGTACTGAAACCTGGAATATTGTGCCTAACTTTGGTACCTTTACATAAGTAAGTATATACTTTTCATCAAGAGAGTACAACAGGGGATCACCTGAATATCATATCAAATTGCAGGATGGTCCTTGGGAGAGAGATTGCGGAGACTAGGCTTCCTTAAAATTTAGAAGAATGAGAGACAATCCAAATTCTTTCAGGGTTAACAGGTCCATGCAGGGAGGGAGGGAGTGTGGGGTGAGATCTCGAACTGGTTGGCATAATCCCAGATTAGGAGATAAAGCATTCAAGACTGAGATGAGAAAGAATGTCTTTCAATCAGAGGGTAGCACTTTGGAATTCCCTACCCCAAAGGTATGTAGAAGCTCATGGCTGGGTATAGTCAAAATGCAGATCTATACATTTGGGAATTGCACTGAGGTAGATGATCAGCCCTGATTGGTGAAGCAGACTCAAGGGAATAAATAGCCCACTCCTGCTTCTCTGTTCTTTTGAATTCCACACTTCAATTTCAGAGAACATAACGGTCAGAGATTGGCAAGTTTGTATATTTAAAGTCATCTTTACTCAAAGACATAGCATAACAGAACCCATGATTCCAAGTTGGCTCTCTCATATACAGCAATAATGTTGACTGAAGAATATGTTCTCAACCAAATGATCTGTTGTGAACATAAATAAAGTGGTTCCTCTGTAGTTGTACCAAAAAAAAACTTTCTGCTGTTTACACTTCATGATTAAACTCAGCTGAGAAGTCAGAATCCTGCTCATGATGTTAATAGCATTAAAGGACTATGAGCAGCTTAAACTATGTGCACCACACCCAGGGGTGGTCATGGGTACCCGCATGGATCCAAGCAATGGCTGCCGCTTCGTAGAATATGTGGCAAAGCCCCTCTTCCACAGCTACACCGGCACAATCCCCCAACCTTCACATGAATTACTACATCAGCACCACCTTGTACTCCAATGAGGAACTCAGACAGATAATCTACTTCACCCACAGCTTCCAATCTGAACTCAAATTCACCTGACCATCTCAGACACCTCCTTCCCCTTCCTGGATGTCTCTGTCTCCATCTCTGGCAACAAACTCAGCACCAATTAGCCATTTTAAACCTAACAACTCCCACAGCTACCTCCATTACATCTCTTCCCACTAACCCGCCCGCCCGCCCCTCCCAAGCAAAAATGCGATCCCACACTCCCAACTCCTCTGCCATGTCTGCTCCCAGGATGAACGATTCCATTCCAGGACATACCAGATGGCCTCCTACATCACAATTTCCCCTCCTCAGGTGATCGACAACTCCCTCAATTGCATCTCCTCCAGTTCCCACCTCTGCCCTCAAACAAAACACCTCCCCAACTACAACAAGGGCAGAGTCCCTCGGTCCTCATATTCCACCCCACTAATCTCCAAGTCCAACACATCATCCTCTGCCATTTTCACCACCCGCAGTCTGACCCCACCAAAATTATGTTTCCCTCCCCATTTCTATCCACCTTTCCCAAGGACTGTTCCCTCCCCAACTCCCTTGTTAGGTGCACATTCCCCACCAAACCCTCCTCCACACCGGACACCTTCCCCTGCAGCCACAGGAGGTGCAACACCTGCTCCCACACCTCCCCTTTCACCTCCAATCAAGGCCCCAAAGAATCTTGCCAAATGCAGCAGAGAATCATCTGCATTTCCTCTAACCTGATTTATTGCATCTATTGTTCCCGAGATGGTCTCCTCTATATGGGAGGGATCAAGCAGGGAACATTTATGGTCTGTATGCTCCAATCAACCCCATCTCCATTTCAACTCCCCCAACTACATGTCCATCCTGGGCCTGCTCCACTATCAAAATAAGGCCACACACAAATTGGAGGAAGAACGCCTCATCTTCGCCTCGGGAGCTTACAACCATACAGCCTTAACATAGAATTCACCACCTTCCAAATCTCCCCACCCATACCCCATCTCATCCAAGGACCGGCTTTCCATCCCACTATCCCCTTAACCTGACTCTACCTATCCGCTCCACCCTTCCCACTGACCAATCACAAATCATCTCCTACCCGCATCCACCTATCGCCATCCTGCCTACCTTCCCCCCAGCCCCAGCCCCAATTTATTTCAGCCCGTTCCCCTCTCCAGTTACAATTAAAAGGTTCCGACCTGAAGTGGCGACACTGTAGCTCCTCTGATGCTGCTTGACCTGCTGTGTCTTTCCAACTAGCCATTGCCTACCATATTGCACATTTTAAATCAGAACTCAAATATCGAGCTCCCAATAAACCACTGTTAACTCTGTCGGTAATATTTCTTGTAGTAGGCCTAGCAATTAAAGATCTGCCACCAGCAAGGATGTATTTTTCTGTACATCTGCCTTATAATTTAAGTTTACATATGTCTATCAAACTGGCTCCAAACTGAACAAATACACAAGATTGGAATTTACACTAACAGCGTTGGCTAAGCTGTAAGCATTCACTTCCATTGCTCTTCTGCATCTGAACAACGACTTCTGAAGACCACACACGGAGTTAGAAATCTGAAAATTGCTATTGATGATTCTATGCTTCCCATTGGGTGTGCTGTTAAATTTCTTCAGTCTGCAATTAATTGGAGATCTGAGCTGAAGAGAAGTAACCCTTTTGTGCTGTTAGCCTTGTGGTAAAAAGTCTCAAAAAAAGTTATGTCTTGTTGAAAGGGACATAACGGAGGTTTTAAATACTGTTCAAAGTTTATAATCATCGAACAGTCTTGCTGGCCCTGCAAAACTACTTTTATATTTGTGAAAAGTAAAATTACTCCATTGGTATAAAAAAAATTGATATTTAGTTTCTATATTATGGATAAAAGATTTATGTTGCTCTCAGAAAAATTTCAAGTTTACTGTCTGTGAGAATACTCTGTGTGGTTATCTTTTACTCTGCTCAGTGACATCAGTGATGCAGGATGTCAACAGAATTATGCCATTTGGTAGTAGATTTGAATTAACATTAAAATTGAGTATTCATGTCACTGAGGTCATGAAATTTTTGTGGGCAGTTTTTGAGACCAGAAACAACCCAAATCACTTTGGTGCAGATTGTTAATCTTGGCCACCACAATCGTATGGAACATAACACAAAATGATCATTTAAGATAGTATAAATAGGACAAAACTAAATAAATCCATTTATTTATCACTGTTGACAGCACAGTGGATCAGTGATTAGCAAAGGACAAAGAAAATTTACAGCCCAAGAACAGGCCCTTCCGCCCTCCAAGTCTGAGCCAATCCAAATCGACTGTCTAAGCCTATCGCCCACTTCCTAAGGGTCTGTATCCCTCTTGCTCCCCACCTACTCAGGCATCTGTTCAGACACACTTTAAATGAATCTACTGTGCCTGCTTTGATTACCTCTGCTGGCAACGTGTTCCAAGCACCTACCACCCTCCATGTAAAGTATTTTCCACATCTATCTCCCTTAAACTTTCACCTCTCATCTTGAACGCATGACCTCTCATTAGTGAATCCCTCACCATGGGAAAAAGCTTATTTCTATCCACCCTGTCCATACCCTTCACGATTCTGCAGACGTCAATCAGGTCCCCCCTCAATCTCCTTTTTTCTAAGAAAAACAATCCTAGCCTACTCAACCTCGCTTCATAGCTAGCACCTTCCATACCAGGCAATATCCTCATAAACCTTCTCTGCATCCTGCCCAAAGCATCCATATCCTTTTGGTAATGTGGTGACCATAACTGTACACAGTATTCTAAATGTGGCCGAACCAATGTCTTGTACAATTTTAACATGATCTGCAAGCTCTTATACTCAATACCCTGTCCAATGAAGGTAAGCATACCATATATGCCTTCTTGACCACTCTATCCACCTGTGCAGCCACCTTTAGGGTACAATGGACCTGAAATTCCAGATCTCTGTTCATCAACTTTTCCGAAGGCTCTTCCATTTACAGTATAGTTTGCTCTAGAATTAGACTTCCCAAGATGCATCACCTCACATTTGCCTGGATTGAACTTCATCTGTCACTTCTCTGCCCAACTCTCCAATCTATCTATATTCTCCTGTATTCTCTGACAGTCGCCTATGCTTTCTCCTACTGTGGCCTATGCTTTCTCCTACTCCACCAATCTTTTGGTCATCTGCAAATTTACTGATCAAACCAACAATGCCCTCTTCCAGATCATTTATGTATATCACAAACAACAGTGTCCCCACAACTAATCCCTGCAGAACACTATTGGTCACCTTTCTCCATTTTGAGAAACTCCCTTCAACTACTACACTCTGTCTCCTGTTGCTCAACCAGTTCTTTATCCACCTAGCTAGAACACCCTGCACACCATGTGACTTCACTTTCTCTATTAGTTTATCATAGGAACCTTATCAAATGCCTAATGAAAGTCCATATATATGACATCTACAGCCCTTCCTTCATCTATCAACTTGGTCACTTCCTCAAAGAACTCTATTAAGTTGGTAAGGCATGATCTCCCCCACACAAAACCATGTTGCCTACCACTGATAAGCCCATTCTTTTCCAAATATAAATACAACCTATTCCTCAGTACCTTCTGCAGCAACTTTCCCACCACTGACATCAGGCTCACTGGTCTGTACTTACCTGGAGTATCCCTACTACCTTTCTTGAACAGGGGGACAATATTAGCAACCCTCTCGTCCTCCAGCAGCTCAGCTGTGTTTAAAGATGCTGCAAAGATATCTGTCAGGGCCCAGCTATTTCCTCTCTCGCCTCCCTCAGCAACCTGCGATAGATCCTATCCGGTCCTGGGGATTTGTCCACCTTAATATCCTTTAGCCTACCCAACACATCTTCCCTCCTTATATCAATGTGATCTAGAGTAAACAAACTTCTATCTCTAATCTTAACATTCATCATGTCCCTCTCCTCAGTGAACACTGATGCAAAGCAGTACTGCCTCACAGCACCAGTGACCCAGGTTCAATTCTACCCTAAAGCAACTATCTGTGTGGCGTTGGCATGTTCATTCTGTGTCTGCATGGGTTTCCTCCTGGTGCTCCGGTTTCCTTCCACAGTCCAAAGATGTGTGCGTTAGTTTGATTGAAGAGTATCCCACACTGACCCTTCTACTACCCTATACCTGTAACCCTGTATTTCTGATGGCTAATCTACCTAGCTTGCACATCCCTGGACACTCTGGGCAATTCAACACAGACTAGGGAATCAGTATGACCTTGATGGGCTTAATGGCCTTCTTCACAATATAGGAATTCAATGATTCTATGAATTTGAATACTGAATATTAATGTCTCACTTCTGGCTGTCAAGTCTCTACCAATTAAAGAACAGCAGATATTGTCAAATCTATGTTCCCTGTGCCCTGTAAGAAAACAATGACCTTGCAGATAACATTGTTCTGCGTCACACTAATATTGACAGCATCTATTGGGAACATTCTCACTAGCACAGTATTGACATTGTTTTAGATAGGCTCCCACAATACAACGATAGTTTATTAGAAATACAAGCTGCCCTGTCAGGTTTGAAAAGGAATGTTATTTACTTAACCCCATTTTTACATAGGGACATGTACTCAGACATCTGTCAATATTAAATATAAATAAAAACATAGTGAATGGATGAATAAGCAATTAAAAGATGTATGGCAACAAAAAAAGGACAGGCCCTGCTGTAGTATTTGGAATTGAATTGTGCGTTTGACCAAAGTTCTGTTCCACAGAACTAAATATTCTACCATTCAGGTAAATAGAAAATAAGCTGAAATGGTTAGAATTGGAAGTAGGAGAGAATGAAATTCAACAATTAAAGAAAAGGTTGTTGACCAACAAGCAGCTGTTGCTTGTTCAGGACCATTAAACACTTTTGTAAAAAAAAGGACCATCTTGAATTAAAGCAAAAAGGAAAAGTGCAAGTGAAACATTGCAGAAGAGAGGCAGTTGGCACAACTCAATATTTATCAGGACTTGGACATGATTTGCTCAGAATACCCTTCTTTAGATGTATTATACAACCTACCCCTTCCAAGATAGGAGTGGAGAAATTATGGATGAGACTGAGGAGTTTTTCTTAATTTACATTACATTATCATTTAACTGCACAGTTTTCTGATATGAAAAGTTAAAGCAATTTGGAGAATTACAATGTTGTTAATTGAATATTTTGCAGGTGATTCATATTGACTTAGCCCCTTATCTGAAACTGTTACAGTGCTACCTGAGTGTTCTCAAAATTCTGATGAATAATTAACCCTTGCTTCGACTGACCACAGTGCATTGTAGAATATAAAGATATATTGCGTTAAGATTTTAAGTAGCAGTTCATCTGTGAGAAAGAAGTTTGGAAGCTATGACAGATCATAGAAGAGCAGCTCTGTAACATTGCTATGCCGCCACAATGTTTTATATATATTAAAATATACCATTGCCACTGAACTACTTACAACTGCTTACATTCTATTACAAGTGCCTCCCTCTTTCACATTAATTTCTGAACATCTGTCATTACTGCCTTTTGAATTTGGAAGGTGGCATTATTTCCTTTCAGCAAACTTCTGAAAGACATCAAATGAATCATAACAGCACAATACAAACATTTTGTACTTGAAACAGAAAGTGGAGAAGCTCAGCAGATCTACCAACATCTGTGGAGACAGACAGAGTTCAACATGACTGTTCTTTGGTATGAGATTTTATTCAATTGCAGAGGACACACTAGAAAATATTTTATCTCCCTTGCCATTACATTGTTTATTGCTAATGCTACAATAAGGTGATAAGAGGAAAACAGACTCCCCTCTTAATACCTTCTGTTGGCCATCATCATTGAGTGCAGTTATAATCACACTCTAATGAAAATATAATACAAGTCAAAAATAATGAGCCAATTACAAGACATTCTTGAGTTAAAGAAATGAATTTTATTACTTATCAATCCCAAAAGAAAATTGATATCATCACACACACACACACAAGCACAGGTATAAAGTTTAAAGAGGAGCAAGTGTTAAGTACAAAAGGAAGACAAAGAATAGACAGTTTAGAAAGCCTTGAAAGTCTGTGAAGGTTTTAACCAGAGACCATAATTATTTAACTGATATGTGGAATTCTCAGCAATAGCAAAATTTGTAGCTATCCTTCTGGGTTCTGGGTGAACAGATATCTATTTGTGTTATCACAGGTGCTGTTTCTTGAAGTGAAAATGTGTTACTGGAAAAGCGCAGCAGGTCAGGCAGCATCCAAGGAGCAGGAGAATCAACGTTTCGGACATGAGCCCTTCTTCAGGAAAGAAAGGCTGAAGAAGGATTCATGCCCGAAACGTCGATTCTCCTGTTCCTTGGATGCTGCCTGACCTGCTGCGCTTTTCTGGTAACACATTTTCAGCTCTGATCTCCAGCATCTGCAGTCCTCACTTTCTCCTAGCTGTTTCTTGAGAGGCAGCAAAAGAGAAATGTTATTAATCCATTTTCTTTCTCTCTCTCTGTCAATAGCTGTTGCCCGAAAACAATTCTTTTGCATTTTCCATTGAGTGATTTTATATTTTGTTCAAGCTGCATAACCAACAAATGATTTTCATTTTAATAGGTAAAACATCCACAAAGGCAGAAATCAAGCAGGAGATACAGATCAGAGTGACTGATTTTAGTCATTTTGATGATGTTAATTACAATTCTGCTTATTTATTGATGGTTTCATCAAACTTGACACAAAGTCAGTCAGGTAATCACTGCATCATTGTTTTTTTCTTTTTTAAAAAATCATTTCAGTCCATGAAAGACCCTGTAAATTAAAAATCAGATCACAGAAGCTGAGTATTAATTGTCCATTTTTACGAATACCACAACAATGATGTTGTCTAGCCCATTGTCTACTGTCCACAGGAAACAGACTTGTTGCCAATAGTTCATAGCACACCCCAAAGCACCATTCAATTCTATTTCACCTAGAACCTGTCTGGCTGCTAACTTGTGTGGTTCACTCTTTTCTCTCCTTGAGAGTACCAGTGGACACAGACAAAAACTACTTTGAGCTGTTCAGAATGCATGTTAATGACAATAGCACAGAAATCCAAGTATACACAGAATTTGGCACAAAGCTTGTATTGTGTGGAAATAAATGCTGCCATGGAAGCTCCGTCAGCTGCTGTGATGACTCAGCCACAGGCCACCTTGGTATCCTGTCTGAAATAAAGGTAGCACAGAAGACCGGCCTAGAATGAAAGGATCATGCGTCTTGACAGGTGACTAGGCACAGACCTGCATTACAAACATATCAACAAGGAACAACAGAGCCTTCTCCACCATTCAATACAATCGTGGATCATCTGATTTTAATTTCAACTCTACATTCCTGCATATCCCCGATAATCTTTCAGTTCCTTGGTTATCAAGAACTTATCAACTTCTATCTTAAAAAATATTTAAAGATTCTGCACCTACTGCCTTTTGAAGAAGGGGATTATAAAGACTCAACATTCAGGCAAAAATGCATCCTCATTTCTGTTTTAAATAAGCAATCTCTTATTTTTAACTATGACTCCTAATTCTAATTTCTCCCAGAAGAGAAAATGTTCTCTTAACATCCATTCAGTCAAGTCCCCTCAATTAAGCCAGCTCTGACTCTTCTAAATACCAGAGGATACAGGCCTACCCTATTTAGCCTTTCCTCAGAAAGCATTCCACTCAGTCCAGGTACAGTAGTAGTCCATTAAACCTTCTATTCTAATACTGCCTGTACTCACAAGCCAAAGTATGTGCAGTCAATGGCAAAGGGAAGCCTGCCATATGGATGGCAGTGCTCTTGTATTTTACTTCATACAGTCCAGGGGGAAGAAGATGCAATTGTTTTTACTGAAGTAGATCTCTATTATCAGTGTACTGGGAAATGATGATGTGGTTGAAGTAATTTACTGCATCCTGAAAAAAACAGTATAAAATTGGATGGTAATTTTATCAGCAACAGGCATGCTAGGGCTAAAGATTCAAGTTCTGACTGTAGCATCAGACAGCACCTCTTATGAAGAGGGAATGAACGCATGACATTGCTCCCAAGTTAATGATGTTCCCTGAATACTCGCTATGATACCTCCCACACTTTGACCACTTCTTCTATCTGGCAGCTACTTCAGCTCTCTGCAGTTTCCTTGATGCTCCCCATTGCCAATTCCTAACACAATCCTATCAGACCATTCATGATGCAAGCAAACTATATCTGAAGCAACAGTGCACTGTCAACATTTCACTCTTTTTGACAAACTTTCTAGAGTAATAAAAGACAACAAAAAGCATCCAAAAGTTAACCAAAAGCCTCAAGTACGGAGCACTAGCAACTAAGCTGCAACCTCCGAAATCATGCTAATTGGGGGTTCTATTTGTCAGTCAGCACCATGAGACACTTTTTGACGTCAGCACAAAGCAAATAAAATACTGGGGGCATTCAAATATTGAAAGTAGTTATGTATCCCCCATTTTAATATTCTCTATCTGCACTTCGGACACCAATGGAGCCACCTTCATCTATTTGGTTGATTCTCTTTTGAAATCTTCCCATTTCTCTAACAGTGAAACTGGAACTCTAGTATGTTTGTTAACATGCAAAAATAGGTGTCATACAGCAACTTACTAGACTAAGGTTTTTGCTGACATATCCAATTCCAAGCTGAATGACTCACAAATGAATAGCATAACAACACCCAAACAAGCCATTTCTGGTTGAAATCAGCACTCTAATGCATAACAGAAACCAAAAGATACAGTTCAAAAACATGAGCTCAGTAACTTTACATTTAATTCATAAACAAATCCAGTTCTGCTGCTGTCTACCGATAGCACAATGTGCCAATTTCATACAGTTATTCACCCTAGGCATATCATTTCAATTTGTAAACACTGAAAATATTATCCTATCTAAGCACATGTATTGCCTACAGCCCAAACATCCATCAGTGCTCAGAGTAACAGCATCACTAATGGATCTCAAACTGATAGAGAAATTTAATAAACTAAACATTAATATTATAATCTGCTATTGCCACAAGTTGTGCCTGCTGCACTATTAAAATGATCTGATTAACAAACTCTCATGAGAAATTTAGGATTTAAAGCATTTTATAAATCACCACTAATAAAATTAACTATATTTCAGGATGTGTTGAAAATAATTCAAAGTCTGGTAGATTATCCAATTAAGTTTAATCTAATTCTCTGCTCCCTTAAGTTACTTTCTAGAACCATTATTAATGCTGAACAGCTGACCAATACAGTACTTTGTATTTCATGTATTGGTATTCACAAAAAGCTTTTTACTGCTGAGGCAGTCTACATTATTCTGGTAAACAACCAAGAGATACAAAGGCCCAAGGCTAGATTTATAAATGGGCCATTTCAGAAATAGCCACCCCATTCAAAATACCAGCCGAAATACATGATACATACCTTTGCTTTTGCAGATGCCTTAGCATTCACAAAGTTAGTACATACAAGTTAATTTTTCCAACATGAATTCAATATAAAAAGGACTAACTTCCAAAAGTATTTTTTCATCAAAAGGTCAAGAATCTAAGCTGAAAATCTGACACAATAGAGATACTTTAATATCTAAAAGTTCTGAACAAATGCCTGACACTGCTTATGCTCAGTATTTTAATTCACACTCCATACAGACTAATTCCTAAGCTTTTAAATTAGCACTGAACGGTATTTGTTGAAATGTTGTTAGCTATATCTTCATTTTGGATGATTATCAATTCCTTAAAGCTATGCTATAAAAAATATATGTTAGGTCTGTTATGTTACTGCATAAGTCTCACTTAGATAAAGCAATTCAATGCATAAAGCCAACAACTGAAATCATCTCACCATAATCAATCAATCAAACAATCAATCAGTCTCTCCACCTCCCAAGAAATCACTGGGGAAAAAAAATGCTTTCAGAAATTTGCATTTACCTTAATTTTAATTCACTAATACTTACGATGGATCTGTCCTCATGACCCCATTCTGAATGTCTTCATGTGACCAAAATATATAAACTTCTCAGTAATTTTCTCATGACATATATAATGGAAGGGGGGGGGGCGTTCTCTTGTGGTACAGTGGAACTGTGTCCAGGAGACCCTGGTTCAAGTCCTACCTGCTCCAGAGCTGTGTAATAGCATCTCTGCACACAGTAATCATAAAAAGGTTTTACCAGGAAATGAATTCTAACATCATGTTATTTGTTGAATAAGTTGAAACTATCCACTTAAGCTGACATTATTTTAATGTAAAATGAACAAACATAGCTTCAAATCAATCTGTAGTGACTTGTAAAATTTAAGAAATCCTGATCAGATGCATTCACGAAATGCCTCTCTTCTCCTTTACATTTGAATTAACCTTGTATTTGTAAAAAAATAACCAGGGTTTGACGTATTGTAGAGATTAGCTTCACTTGTATCTTTAAGGTTGATAATGAGTTTCTACATTTTGCAACATTGTCTAAATACGCATCTCAATTAATAAATCAACTGTCGCTGCTACTGACTAAAACAATCACACACTAAAATTAGGACTTTCCTACAGATAGATTACGATTAGTTATGAAGTTTTGCAACTGAAACTATCTACCCACTGCATCTAAAGGGGAAATTTATTATGATGAATAAGAATTAAACATTTTTCAATGATTCTGAGTCATTCAACCACAGGAAAGGATATTTCTTCCCCGTTCAATGACACAAAACTCAGTTCTTATAATGGATTTCATAGAACACTTTCATTCTTGGACATCTGATTCTTCCTCTGGCTCTCATCAGCATTTGTATTTACTGTCGACTTTTCCCACAGTTATAGCAGTAATCATTCTGACAGGCTACTTTGTCATTCACTGTGGTGCTCTTTTTTTTGCAGTGATTCAAGCTTTTGTTACAAAAAAATATCATTTTGTAGGAAGCGAATGACTTTCTGAAATAATCCACACGGCAAATTAACAAATACTCTCTGTAAACAAAAAAAAAGTATTACAGAATATTGATCAGTAAAAGTAGAAAGGGAAGACTGTATATGACAGAGCTATCTAGACTCTAAACATTAGCTTGCTCTCCCTCCATAGATGCTGTTGACCTGCTGTGATCTCCAGCATTTTTTTGTTTTCAGAGTATTTATGATGTCCAGGTGCCCAACTTTCAACTGAAACATTGTGACTTGCACATTCGTAAGTGAAGTCAAATCAATATTAGTAATAAACAAAAGTGTTTTGTTTTTATTTCAGATTTCCATCACTAGAAGCTTTTCCTTTTCATTTTAGGATGTTGTCTGTATTCAGTGACACTTCTTTATACACATTTGTTAACATTTACACAAGATAATATTCTATCATTGTGCTCATTCTGTGTGGCTCACTTAATTTCTTACAGGCAAAAGATTCAAACGTTCCAATTTTTCATAATTCTTTTTCACAATTCCCTCAAACATTTGATTATTGCAGCATTTGCTGCCCCCAAGTTCACCTTTGAAATGGAAGCAGTCTGATGCACTCTCTTTCTTTGATGTGCTATTTGAGGTATCCACAAATGGATTCTCTGCTGTCAAATGTGAGCTTACCCTCACTAGTCAGTACACAAGTTGACATTCTTATAGCTTCTAAGACAATAATTAGTTGAGCTTGTAACATGGCTCGTGTACGTTCACTAGAAGCAACACATGCAGGGAGCCATTCTCTGCAAACAGGGGGAACATATTCAACACTGTTCCTTTTATGGATTATCTGGGGAGTTTTAGAAACCTTTAGCTTCCCATTTCTTTCTCCATGGCTGCAGCCAATCAAAGTCAACTTGCTAACCAATGAGTACTCTTTTACAGTATTAATTGTTGTGACCATTTGAAACTTGGCATTCTTGCATTAATTTTGAGTGAGAAAAAGACAAACAACTTTGGTAGTAATGTCTCTCTTCCCAACTATAGCAACATTCTTAATTTTTCAGGACACAGTTTCTTAAAGTATTTCAGTGTGCCTTTTCTTAGGGATTTCATAGAATAGTACAGCTTTGATGCCCACTAAGTATGTCTCTACCAACCTTTAGAAAGAGCTGTTTAATTTGTACCCCTTCCCTGCTGTTTCTAAAACCTTGACAAAATATTCCACCTATAATCTACCGAATTTCCTTTTGAAATTTGCTACTGAATTAGCTAAAACTCTTTGTAGGCAATGCATTCCAAACTGTATGGGCCAAAAGAAATTATGACACCTCCAGTTCTTCAAATGATCATTTTGTTGGTCTCTTCAGGTTAACTATCCATCCTGTCATTGTAAACAGTCTCTCCTCATTTGTCATGTAACAATCCAAAAATAAGCCTAATTCATTTACATTGTCTAATTACATGCCTTCTTCATAATGCAGCACAGTAGGGATAGAAGGAAAAGAGTTTCTATTTATTGCAATCAGTATGTAGTCCTTATTTCTTTCTTACACTTGGATAATAGGTTAATTCGATCGGTATTAAAAATCAGTTTATGACTGCTTTTTGATAACATGCCACACATTAAGCTGCTTAATAAGAGCTCCTGGTGTTGGAGGCAGTATATTGGCATGGTTAGAGGTTAGCTAACTAATAGAAGACAGATAGTTGGTATAAGGAGGCATTTTCAGGATATAGTATTCCACAGAAATCACTGCTGGCACCACACTTATTTAGAATATAAATTAATGACTTGGATAAAGAAAGTGAATGTACTATAACCATATTTGCAGTGACATAAAAATAGTTTGGAAGATATGTAGTGGGGATGACATAAAGAGTCTGCCGAGTTAGACAGGTTAAGTGTGTGGACAAAAGCTTGGCAGATTGAATATAACATGGGAAATGTGATGTATGGCATTTTGGCAGGCAGAAGAGAGGAACTCAATCACACTTAAATGGAGAAGGACTGCAGAAAGCAATGGAAAAGAGAGATTTGGGAGTCTTCATTCACGAAACACAAAAAGCTAGCATCGACTTTTAGCAGGTAAATGAAATGTTGGCCTTTATTTCAAAGGGAATGAGCACAAAAACAGAAAAGATTTACTAAAACTGTTCAAGGCACTTGTCAGACCACAGCTGGATTACTGTGAATAGTTTTGGGCCATTATCTAGGGAAAGATATACTGGCATTGGAGGCAGACCAGAGAAGGTTCACTAGGCTGATACCAGGTATGGAAGGGTCGCCTTATGTGGAGGCCTTGAATAGGTTGGGCCTATATTTATTGGAATTCAGAGGAATGAGAGGCGACTTTATTGAAACTTACAAAATTCTTATAGACAAAATAGAAAGGCTTCCTTCCACTTATGACAGGCTAGTAGTCCAGAGGATATAATCTCAGAATATGGGGTCATAAATTCAAGATAGGGTTAAGATTAACAGATTTTTAGCCAGTAAGGGAATCAAAGATTATGGAGAAATGGCAGGAACATGGAGTTGGGAATTATTGGATCAGCTGTGATGTCATTGAATAGCAGGGAAAGTTTGATTGGCTACTTTTGCTTTTACAACATATAGCTTATATCTTCCAATATATTACATTAATACCTGCAAGTCATAATTTCAAAAGACACATTTAATATTAGATAATCACCAATTTTCATCCCCTAAAAATGCAAAAAAAAAGACTTGCATTTTTATAATGCTTTCTGTCACTCAAAAAACATCACCGATGGTGCATCACAGCATTTCACATACATTTGTTTATTTTGGAAAACAGAATTCTAATGATAACCATAACAGTTGTTTTTTAAACCCATAACCAGCAAGGAAGTGAAAGACCTGTTAATCCATTTTTTTTGTGGTATTAATTCAGGCTTTACTGCAAACTGTGCTGTGGGAACCCAAACTAACAGATAGATTTAGTGGTTTTTTTCACAAGAGAAGTTTTAAGTATCTGCCACAAAGTACAAATCTACAATATCTTGAAGAAAAAAACTGAAATACGACAAACTCAGCCAAGCTGGCATTTTCTTTTGCTGAAGAGTCTGAATATTGTGAAATATTTAGTGCATAATAAGAAGCACTGCCACTTAAGTAATTTGGACTCAAGATTCCAAAGTATCTGTCGTCATCACATAGCCGACCATTCTGAGGTCAAACTTTGAACATTTACTACTTCATTCAAAACATACAATGGTCAAATTCTGAATATGGAAGTCTCGCACTGTATCACCTGGCTGATTTCCAAGCTAAGAAACACAAAGTGACTGCTATCCATTGAATGGAGATATATAACAATTTCTCAGAAATTTCTCAGAAAAACATCAAAAAGTGCAGCATAGATATTTAGGGCCCCTCCCAATTCTTATCAATAAGAGATCACATTAACAAAGTGGTCTTACAAAGGTTTTACATTTCACAGTTTGAAGTGCAATTGCTAGCCGCATTAGTGACAACATCCATTCACAAAACTAATTCTTAGCGTTATAAAAATGTCAATAGCACAGCACAAAATAAAATATGCAATCATGCAAGGGAGTAACCAGACATTGCTAGATTTCTATGGCCACTCTCCTCCCAACAATAACCAAACAACTGATGTAAGTTAAAATTATCCAGTTACATAGCATGCAATCTCAGGATTATTTTGAAGCCACAATAAAAAGAGCAGTTCTGGACTCTGATGTTTAGAGCCAAACTTTTCTCCCCACCACGGTGGTGAGGAGAGGTGGGCAGATATGCACGTTTGCACGACTAGCACCTTTCTACCTTTCTTTTTTCTACAAAGAGTTTAATGTTGTGGGGAGAGATGGAAATGTCCAGAGTTGCCAGGCACTCCATTTCTCTCCTACCTGAAAAGTAAGTTGCTGCTCTTGTGAAGCTTAAGGTCATAGGAGCTTCCTACTGGCTTTTCAGCATTAAGAGATTTTCGGCAAGTCCATTCTCTAGCCACTAATTGTCAGATCAGGACATCGTGATTGTTTCCTAGACAGTGAGGGATCCAAACCTCATTTGAGTTTGAAGTTGGGTCCCAGTACAAATCCTTGCATTTAGACTCTGATAGTATTGTAACTGATTTTAATGTGTTACCATTGAACTTGCAACTGTTAAAAATCAAGATTGTGGCTCAAGTCAACATATTAAATAACCTCTTAAAAAAAAACTAAAACAGGAATTGTTGGAGAAACTCCACAGTTCTGGCAGCTTCTGTGAAGAAAAAGCAAAGTCAAGGTTTCAACTCTAGTGACACTTCATCAGGACTAATAGTAATGAGAAAAAGGTGGTATACTGTATATGCTGGAGACAGGTGGGGGGCTGGGGGGTAAAGGATTGAGGATAGGTGGAGATGGAATCCAGAGGGAGAGAAGGACAGTTAGGCAAACAATGGTATGTCAGGGAAAGAGAGAAATTGATAAGGTGGGCCATAAGTAGGTGAAAATGGATTGGCTGTGCTGAAAGCAACCCGTGTGATGGGTGTGGGGCTAGGTAAAATGCACGGAAGATGATGTTCAGGACCCAAAATTATTGAACTCAATATTGAGCCCTGAAGGCTGCAGGGTCCCCAAATGAAAATGAGATGCTGCTTTTCCAGCTTGTGCTAAACCTCACTGCAGCACTGCGGCTGGCCCAAGACAGAAATGTTCAACAGGATACAGAGTGTTGAAATGGTAGGCAACAGGAAGTTTGAAGTCAATTTTGTGGACAGAACATAAGTATCCTGCAAAGCAGTCACCCAGTCTGCGTTTTGTCTCCCCAGCATTGAGGAAACCACATTATGGACAGCAAGTACAATAGACTAGATTGAGTGAAACGTGGGTAAATTGCTGCTTCACCTGTTCTTGGTTTAATACATTTTAAGATAATATTTATTATTGCTGTTAATTACTCCTGTATGTAATTTTTTCTAGTTCAGAAAAATGCAGGGGGGGGGGGGGCTGAATGAAGACAGCAGCATGTGATATGTAGTTTTGACTAGCATGGACGGTAATGGTCAGGGGTGAGAACAAAATGTACTAAATGTTTTAAAATACATTGACTATTTAAAAAGAATAAGCAAATTTGCATTTATATTGCTTACATCCCAAACAATTTATTATTGATTTAGTATTATTTCAGAAAGTTATCACTGCTGCAGTATTGGAAATGTAGCCAATTTGTAGCCAGCAAAGTTCCAGAAACAGCAATGAAATAAACAACACTTATTTCAGAAGTGTTGTCTGAGGAATAAATATTTACCACCACGACATCAATAAAACTTCCCTGTTCTTTTTCAATAATGTCATGGAATGCTATAATTTACCTGAGAAGGTAAACAGTTTAATGTCTCACCAGTGCTGCATTCCCTCATGACATCATTCAATTGCTAAACTTGATTCAGTACTCAACTCTTTAGACTGGATCACAAACTCATAACTTTCTGACTGAAGGTAATATTGCGATTGTTAACTGAATAGGGTTGAACATTTGGCATTGAACATCTCATACATTATCATCCCTTTAATAAAAGTTATTGATGTAGTTAGTTTCAAACATTCTAAGTCACCTTAACAGCGCTATGGTGTGCTTCTCTTAGGTAGGCAACTGACTTTCTAAAAAAAAACTTAAAAAGAGAATGGCCAGGTTAACCGTGCTCATTTGATCAGACTCTTTTCAAATACATAAATGTTGATAGAATAATTACTAATTCATGAAATCTTCTCAAAGTGATTTTTGTATTATATTGGCTTCAAATTAATTTAATCAGCAGTCATCCTCTCAGCTGTAGTTTTACATGATTATTTAAATCGATGCATGAATTTTTATACAGTACCTGTCTTGTCAAATTCAAATTGTTCGCAGTTGCCGGCCCCATTGTTCCAGGGACACTTGTATACTGCCCCACCTTCGACTATGTTTGGCTGAGAAGTATTTGCTTTTGGGGCTCCAACTAAAATATTTATCCTGGTACGAATATAAGAAAAAGAAAAAAAGCAGGGGTTAAAGCCTTTGTTCTATTTGCTGTATTGTCACCTTTCTGCAAGTATGTTATTCTCGTGCAATGTAACGGATCGGTCATATACAGCTGCGATAACTCAAGTTATACACAGATCTGCAACAAGCTTTGTACAGATACCATTATTGTTAAAATTTGACTGAAAATGATTTACAAATAGTTAACGATCACAAGGTTTTTTTTCTTTCATTTCGTAAGATGTTGAGCCGTTGTTACAAACGGAACAGTTCACTAAAACAGTATTCATCGCACTTCAGCTATAACAGCATTTACAGACTTAACATTCATGTTGTTGGAAGAACAAACTTGGTTCACAGTTGAAAAGTTTCCAGGCGACATCCCCCAGTTTCCCCCAGCACGCAATACTTTAAATCTCTTACTGTGTCGGGACAGGTGTGAAAAAATCCACAGCAAATCCGAAGTAACTGCCCGGAGGTCCGGAATAAACAGACGGGTTGGTGGTGTCCAAATTAAACCCATAACAACAGGCGAGGGTGAATAAGAATACTGCCAGCGCCCAGCGTCCAATGCCTGTAGCTGCGGATGCCATTCTTGTTCCGCTTGTTGTGTTCGCCTTCCAAACTGCGGCAGTTCAGTCTGAGAGCTTCTGAGGACTTGCTGTTTTATTAACGAGATGGACGGTGACTGTACCGACGGGCTGCGGTTTGCCCAGTCAGCCAGCCCCCACTCCAGCCCCCACTTCGCTGCTCTTGCTGGGAGGGCAGCTGCTCCGCTCCCAGACTATGACTCAAAACTCGGATTTAGAACACAGGCCTGGCGCTGCCAATGGCAACAGAACCCCGGCCTGGCGCTGCCACTCGCAACAGAACAACCTCGCGCACCGCTCGTGTCAGGAAGTGAAGTGAGAACGATGTCGGATGTGAATGAGGCGGTGTTTCCCCGACTCTGGGTATAAAGGCAGCTTTCCACCGACGTCTTTCTGCAAGAAGAGCTCCACCCAACCAGACGTCCCGCAACTTAATGCCTGTCATGCTTCCCCCCACCTCCCGGTCTCCTACACTGCACATTCCTGCAGACAACTGGGACGGAACAATCAAACGGCTGTTTCCAGGAGATCGGATCGGGCTGATGCTGTGGGGGTAGAACAAGGTGTCGCTGCACGCTTCTGTGAACACGTTTGATTCAATTACACAGACTTCTCCCAGGGTATAAAGAAAAGGACAAAGGGCTAGAGAACCTCAGCATCTGTAGAGAGAGAAAGTTAAGTTTTATATCCCGTAGGACCCTTCGGTCTTCAGATTTCTGGCATCCGCAGTAGTTTGTTGTCGTATAAATGAAACAGTTAAAGCAAACGACTTGTACAGGATGACCTCTTAATGGCCCCTGGAGCCAGCGCTGGTAAAATATATGACAACTGTTTAAAACAGGCCTCGTAACTAATCTAGCTGTGGTGTTTACTTTAAGGATACCTGTACATTGTAAACCAAGCGAAATGCATCTCACGTGATGACGCTGAGGTTGCTGCATGATGTGTGGGATAAACGGGATATTGATATGCAATGTAAGAGTAATAAGAAAGATTTTCTGTTTTTTTTGTGTGGTTAGTAAGATGTAACGAGATGCCACAGGGTTTGGTGTTCAGACCCGATATATTTACAACCTATATTAATAAATTGGATGCAGGGATAGAATATACTGTAGCCAATTTTGCAGATGACACTAAAATAGACCAGAAAGTACATTGCAGTGAAGAAATAGAAAAAAAATTGCACAAGGCTATGGATAGGTCAGGTGAAAGGGCAAACATTTGGCAGATGGTGGATAAATGTGAGGTTAAAAACAATAGAAAGGCAAGTTGTTATGCAAATGGAGAGAAACCACAGAGTGCTTGGTGCAGAAAAACTTCATCAATGACTTCTCCTAAACCATAAGATCAGAAGTGCGATTGATTGCAGTAATTCAATTGTGTTCATCTCCATTCACAATTCTTCTGTAACTGAAACAAAACTAGGAAAAAAATGGAGAAAGTCAGATGGATTGGCAGTATCTGTCAAGAGAAAAACAGTGAAAGACTACCTCTTTATCCCAAAAATCAATCTAATGAACCTTCCACATTGTACACCATCTGCTTTTTTTGCCTACTCAAACTATCTATACACCTTTGCAAACTCTTTTGGGTGAATTTTACCAAATAACATAAATTTCAGGGAATTTCATCAAGGGTTTCTCTCCATGAGTTGAGTTTTATGATGCAATTCTTCATAGCTCACCCCATTATGTATGCATGAAGTATGGCACCAGCAGCGGAAGTACTCGAAACTGCAATGACCTTCCAACTTTCCACCACTGACACCATATTTAAAGCCCATCTGTGCAGCAGGTAAATCACTGTCAGCTGCAAATAGCCCTTTTCAGTACACATAGTGGAAGAGAAATGAAAAGGGACAGTTCTTGCGGGACATATATGGCACGGTGACACTTCATTGGAAATAGAAGCTGTCCAATCATTGTAATTGCATTACAAGAAACAAGTTACGGGTTGATTACCTGTCCTTCATGCCATACCATGTTAAAACTGTGTCTGAAGGAGTGCTACTCTTTCCCTGACCTTTCCAAGCATTTGAACCACACCTTTGTGAGACATTTTGTCTGCTCTACAATAGATTCAGAATGGCCCCTGTTCACAATGGGCTGCGTTATATTAACATTCAGTATCAATCAGGGGTATAAATGAGTAATCGGCCATGGTTTTAGAGGATAGACCAGGTCTCTCTGTAGTCATCCTTGTCAGGCATCTGGCCTGTGAAACAAAGCAGAAACATGAGAGTTCTCAAGGATATAGGCATCAAGTCAACTCCCACTGTACCTAACACAGACTTAAGTGGTAGCGATAATCACAGATGAGTGTGTATTGATGGAATGGAACCCTGTTCTTTTAATGCAGTCGGCCGTGTTGTGATATGGTACTCTGAATATGACGTATATACGGTCTATATATAGCCTGTATGTAGGGAAGCAAACAATAATTATCAAAGCCTACTACACAGCAATGACCTTGTCACAAGAAAATGAGGTAAAGTGATGTGTTCGAGTCATAGCACAGAGATAGGCCCTTTGGCCCAAACTGGTCCATACCAATCAAAATGTCTATCCAACACTAACCCCGTTTCCCTGCACTTGGCCCATTTTCTTATAATCCTTTCATATTCATGTATTTGTCCAAATGCCTTTTAAATGTTATTAAAGTACCCACCTCAATCACTTCCGCTGGCAGCTCATTCCATATGTGTACCGCCCTCTGTATAAAAATGTTGTCCCTCAGGTTCTTTTTTATTCTTTCACCCAACCCTAAACTGATGCCCTCCAGAACTTGATTATCCAACTCTGGGAAAAATTGACTACATTCACTCTATCCATGCCTCTCATGATCTTATACACCTCTATAAGGTCACCCTACAGTCTCCCATGCTCTAAAGAAAAAAAGTTCTAGCTTGTCCAAGCATGTCTACTTATAGCTCAGACCATTGAGTCCAGGCAACATTTTTGTAAATTTCTTCTGCACTTTTTCCAGTTCAATAACATCCTTCTTATAGCAAGGTAACCAAAACTGAACACAATACTCCAAGTGTGGCCTCACCAACATCCTGTACAACTGCAACATAACTTCCCAACTTCTGTACTCAGTGCCCTGACTGATGATGGCCAGTGTACCAAAAGCCTTCTTCACTGCCCTGTCTACCTGTGGCTCCACTTTCAGAGAACTGTGAACTTGAACTCCAAGATCCTTTAGTTACACTATACTCCTTCAGGCCCTATCATTCACCATGAAACTCCCACCTTGATTTGACGTTCCAAAATGCAAAACCTCACACTTATGTGTTCTTGCACAAATTGCATTGCTGACAGCCTTGTTACATTCATGGGTTAAGCACTGAGAGATCCACACAGATTCCCAGTGGATTCCTGGAGACAGCCAATTGTATAAAAATTTAGTGCAGCTGTCACCTTGGTAGTCACTGGGATAGAATGGCCACTAATCTCTCCAGTTAATAATTCCTGATCCAGTAGATGACATCTGGAACAATGAGAAACATCCTCAGTCTGTGGTAGCAATGCACCTCATTCATCTGGAGGGAATGACATATGGGATAATAGACCTCCTGCAATTCCCTGAAGGGAACTTCACCTGCAACATCTCCATGCAAAGGCTGTTCAGCAATGATCAGCATTTGCTGCTTGTCTATTTGCACTTACTGCATTTGTTTTTCCTTAGTTTTTCTGCAGCTTTGTGGCACCATAGCCACAGTAATGACAAATCCTGCTGGTGTGGGATCTATCGGTAACAGTTTCAAGGAACTTATGTGGAAAATATCAGAAACAGAAGAGATGCTTATGCTATAACAGTCAGTATTTGAATCAAACACTTTTGGTAGTCCAACAATGTCCTTGATATGGAGTAATTCCATGTAGATCCTTAGAAATTCTTCAGGATAATGTCTTAAGATCCAACCATCATCAGCTGTTTCATCTATAACTTCCATCCATCATAAGGTCAGAAGAAGGGATGTTTGCCAACGATGGCACAATGTTCAGCATTATTCACTAGTACTCAGATACTGAAGCAGTCCATGTTCAAATGTAACAAGACTTGGACAATATCCAGGTTTGGGCTGACAAGTGACAATTAACATTAACATAACACAAATGCCTGTCAATGACCATCTCCAATAAGAGACAATATAACCACTGGTGGGCGGCACGGTGGCACAGTGGTTAGCACTGCTGCCTCACAGCGCCAGAGATCCGGGTTCAGTTCCTGCCTCAGGCGACTCTCTGTGTGGAGTTTGCACATTCTCCCTGTGTCTGCGTGGGTTTCCTCCGGGTACTCCGGTTTCCTCCCACAATCCAAAAAGTGCAGGTTAGGTGAATTGGCCATGCTAAATTGCCCATAGTGTTAGGTGAAGGGGTAAATGTAGGAGTATGGGTCTGGGTGGTATAAACTTCGGCAGGTCGGTGTGGACTTGTTGGGCCGAAGGGCCTGTTTCCACACTGTAAATAATCTAATCTAATCTAATCTCTAATCACTGCTCCTTGACATTCAATAGCATTACCATTACTGAATCCCCCACTCTCAACTTCCTGGGGGTGACCATTGACCAGAAACTGACCATACAAACACAGAGGCCTCAAAAGTAAGTCAGGGTTTAGGAATACTGCAAAGAGTATGTCACCTCCTGACTCCCCAAAGCCTGTCCACCATTAACAGGACACAGTTATGAGTGGGACACTAGCCACTAGTCAGGATGTGTGCAGTTCCAATAACACTCAAGAATTTGACACTATCAAGGATAAAGCAGCCTGCTTGATTGGCAGCACATCCACAAGAATTCCACTACATTCATCACCAAAGATCAGTAGCCGCGGTGTGTACGATCTACAAGATGCATGCAGAAATTCGCCCAAGATCCTTAGACAGCACACCCAAACCCATGACCACTTCCATCTAGAAGGGCAAGGACAGCAGTCACACGGGAACACCAGCGTCTACAGTTGCCCCTCCAAGCCACTCACCATCCTGACTTGGAAATATATCACCTTTCCTTCACTATTGCTGGGTCAAACTCCTGAAATTCTGTCCCTATGGCAATTGTGAGCCTATCGATCACAGTCACTGCATGGATTCAAGCAGGTAGCTCATCACCACCTTCTCAAGAGCAACTAAGGACGGACATAAATGCTGGCCTAGCCAGTGACAACCATGTCCCGTGAGAGAATTAAAAAAATCTCCAACAAGGGTGAGCATAGAATGCCTGTCCATGAGTCTATGATATGAGCTTTATTTTGTTGTAGATTAGAGTGGTGCTGGAAAAGCACAGCAGGTCAGGCAGCATCCGAGGAGCAGGAAAATCGATGTTTCAGGCAAAAGCCCTTCATCAGGCTTTTGCCCAAAACATCGATTTTCCTGCTGCTCGGATGCTGCCTGACCTGCTGTGCTTTTCCAGCACTACTCTAAGCTAGACTCTGGTTTCCAGCATCTACAGTCCTTGTTTTTACCTAGTTTATTTTGTTGTATGCAACACAAACACAAGTAAGAGATATGAATATTTTTAATCAACCTGTCCAGATATGACCATCTCTGAGACAGGTGGGACTTGAACGTGGAACCTTTGGCCCAAAAGTAGGGATACCACTCCTACATCACAACAGCCCCAGTAGAAGGTTGATAGTATGGTGAGATTGCTAAAACATTGCCTGTGATTACTTCTGCTTCACAGATATGATTATAAGAAGTTAGTAATGACCAATACCATGTGCAAGATTTCTTGTGGCTAGGACTTATAACCTCAGCAGTTAATCACTGTGCATGTTGCATGTACAGAACCCTATAACTACAGATGTCTTCAACCATTGTGCAAGCGCCAGATTCATGTAATTGCCTTTGGAAGGGCCTCCCATCACTCACAAGTGGAGCCTCTTCCTCAGATGGACAAAATTACTTACTCTATCCACTTTAGGTACAGGCAGCCATTTTCCATTTCTATTGCAGATGGAAGGGAATACACATCATGTTTGCAGAGTAAGCCACAGGCTCAGCCTAATAATCCAGGGGACATCCCAAATCTTCCTCTTCCTTGCTGTTAACTCCATCAGTTATAAGCTTCCACATGTTTCCACCCAATTCTTTCACTTAAGTCTTCATCTCTCAACATTATCCCTTGAGCTCAAGCATATAGCTCAGCCGTGTGATACATTTCAAAGGCAGTGTGGTGGTGACTGTTGATGATTCCCCTTCCTACAGTAACTTATAAACTCCAATGCACCACCACTTCTCACTGTTAAATGTTGAGTTGTCCCCTTCACAATTACTGTCTCGTGTACATCCCAGAGTGCTGCCTCTGATCACTGCAACTTACTTCCTCAGCTTCCTTACCACAGCAGTGGCCTCTGATAATCCACTTTGATTTTCAGTGGACAGGCCCTTCAATCTAACAGTGACCCAATATCACAACATCCAACTGATGCGGAAGGGCAACCCCAATTGATAAGTATCTGGAAACCTGACTGATCACTTTGCAGTTCTCTGTCTGACCTACCACCAATCATTTAACTGGTTGCACTGCTGGACTGTCCATGGCCCACTCTCACATTGTAGTGATACAGAACCCTTGGCTGCCCAAAAAACATACTGTCATGTCCAAACACCAAAATTGAGAAGGATGCTGCCATTGACTTACTGTGATAGAACACCTGAATGATGACAGTTTCTTGAGAACTTAACGGAGTACTGCCCTGCTTAGATATGATCATTTAGTTGAAATACATACCTGAGGTACACCCTGTTCCAATGCATGAGATGGGTTTTTGTCCCTGTGTTCAAAGCAGCCTGGCTGCAACATTACAATGAAAGATGTTGATGCAATGTTGTATTAAAATAGATAACTCTATTTTGAGTTGGAGATGTTCCATGAAGATGTGGTGAGGCTGTTACATGTGCAATACCACCTCTGTGGTCAAGGGAGTGGTTTGCAGGTGATCACTGCCCATTCCACACACCCTGAGATGTTGGGGACTTCAGGCCAAGATGGAAGTCTAAAGAAGCAAGTAGTAAGCTAAAGCTGCCAGGTACCCACTTAAATTTTCATGTCAGAAATTGTCATCATTTAGTTTCTTTCTAACATGCAAAAGAATGACAAATTGAATAGAATGAAATGTGAGTTGGTAATAATGAGACATAAATAAATGCAAATAGACCTCTTGCTGCTCACTACTGAGATTCTTGTCTTGCTTTCAAAACCTGGTGTGGAGAATTAGATTTTGTTTCTCAACATTGAGAATCTATTTTTTCTGAGTTTGTCACATATTTCGAACAGACATGCCAATCTGTCTTGTCTAAGGGTGAGGAAATTTCAGCCCATTGCATCATCCTCAAGACTTGCTTTTGTACCATCTTTCTATCATCAGTGGATTTTTTGCCAGTTTCTGGTGGATTCCTTTATTTATATCATACACAATGGAGGCTCCAGCATTGATCCTCAGGGAACTCCAATTACAGTTGTCAACCTGAAATGATCTATGAATCCAAACTTTCTCGTTCCTGTTAGCCAATCATGTACCATACTAATAAATAACAATGAACTCTTATTGCAGGAACTGTTGATGTAGAATCTCATGAATTAGTTTTGGAAATTCTAATTTCCAAAAATTAGAAATCTACTGCCTTCCTTTTATCCACCCTGTTGCAATATCCTCAGAAAACCTTACTAAATTTGTAAGACGTCATAGAGTATATTTGGACAGTTTCCTCGAAGAATAAGTTGTGGATCCAACCAGAGATCTGGCTATTTTGGACATGGTGATGTGTAATGAGACAGGTTTAATAAATGTTCCCAGAGTAAAATATTCCCAAGGAATTAGTAACCATAATATGGTCAGATTTAATGTTTAGTTTGAGAGTGAGAAACTTGGATCAGAAACAACTGTGCTAAGCTGAGATAAGGGTAGTTATAAAGGAATGTTTCTCAACATTGAGAATCTATTTTAAGAGCTTGTTGAAGTGGACTGGGAAAGCAATTTAGCAACAAAGATGAACAATGATAGATGCTTAAGCAAATAGTTTATAACTCACAAGAAAAATATATATCAGTGTGGAGGAAAGATTCTAGGAAAGGGATGAATGAATTATGGTAAACCCAGCAAGTTAAAAATAGTATCAAATTGGGGAATTAAACAAAGTTGCAAAAATTAGTGGTAAACACAAGGGCTGGGAAAGATTTAAAAATAAAGGAAAGATTACCAAAAATAATACAGTGGGGTAACAAAAACCATAAAGGAAACTAGCAATAATATGAAAATGAAGAGGAAGAGTTTTTTTAAATACATTAAAAGGAAGTGAGAGACCAATGTGAACAGAGATTTCTTGGAGAGTGAGACTCAGGGACCTGGTTTCAATTCCCACCTTGGGTGACTGTGTCGAGTTTGCATATTCTTCCTGTGTCTACATGGGTTTCCTATTGGAAATCAGAAAGGAAAAACAGGAATTGCTGGAAAAACTCAGCAGGTGTGGCAGCACCTGTGAAGAGAAAGCAGAGTTAACGTTTCAGGTCCAGTCTTCTTCTGAACCCAAGGAACCTTAAACGTTAACCCTGCTTTCTCTTCACAGATGTTGTTGAACTTGCTAGGATTTTCTAGTAATTTATGTTTTGTTTCATTAAGGGGATATCATACCTGACAAATGTTTTACAATTCTTCAAGAGGTAACAAGCAGAATATGTAAAGGAAAACCTGTACGTATAATATATTTGGATTTCCAAATGATGTCCAATAAAGAACACCATATGAGGCTACTAAATAAGACGAGCCCATGGCGTTGGGATATATATTAGCATGGACCAATACAAAACAGAGAGTTCGGATAAAGGGGAAAGTTTCAGGATGACAACCTGCAAATAGTGGCCTGCCATAGGGATCAGTGCTGGAGCCATAATTGTTTGCAGTTTATATCAAGGATTGAATGAGGGAAGTAAATGTATGATAACCAAGTTTATGGAGGACACAAAATGAGGGAGACAAGTGATGACGATGTTACACTCTGGTTATCATTACCCTTCACTATTGCCATGTCATTTCTGTTTAACTTGCCAAATTTGTCCCCGATGTAAACCCCCCTCCACCTCTATCATGTTATCTCCACAGCTTTTGCTATACATCTCATCAATAAAGTTGTCTCAGCACATTTCAGGTGAAGGCCATTTCAACATTACAGTTCCCTCTTTGTTAAGATTGGATTCATGGATCAGTGGCTGTTATATTCCCCAAACGTTCAACTCTGTCCTTGTAACATTGCGCAATCTAGTCAAGACACGCTCTATTTACCCTTCAGTGCCTTTCTTGACCATTGCTTCAAGGTCTCTGCTTTTCACTGGTATGTGGTCATTTTCAAGCACAGGAGTTGTTCCCAAGTCCACTATGAGAACTTTTACTTTGTTTTCTTACTGTTTCACCCATTATGCCTGTCTTCTATTTTCCATCATGTTTTGTCCATCATCTTGGACATTCAGTCAATATTTGAACTTGCCACTGGCTTTCCCTGTGAAAAAGTCATGTTTCCCTAAGCACAGGAACCTTCTTGTGGTGGTATGTGTGTTACTTGAGTACCCTATCTAGGCAGTTATCCTTTGGATACAGTAGCCAGATGCAGGGCAGCACGGTGGCACAGTGGTTAGCACTGCTGCCTCACAGCGCCACAGACCCAGGTTCAATTCCCACCTCAGGCGACTGTCTGTGTGGAGTTTGCACATTCTCCCTGTGTCTGTGTGGGTTTCCTCCTATGGTCCAAAAATGTGCAGGTTAGATGAATTGACCTGGCTAAGTTGCCCGTAGTGTTAGGTGTAGGGGAATGGGTCTGGGTGGGTTGCACTTTGGCAGGTTGATGTGGACTTGTTGGGCCGAAGGGCCTGTTTCCACACTGTAAGTAATCTAATCTAGCCTTGTCCTGAGAGCTAGTACTATTCTGACTCTTGCCATTCATTCCTTTATTTAACTTATCCACTGTTACTCATAACCATTAAACATATGAATGCATTCACACAGGGTATCTCATAGCCTTCTGTTAATAGCTCAGATTTTGTAAGTTTATAATTAATCCCAATTAAATTAGATGAATCGACTTCAATAGTTTGATTACTATGTCAGAATACCACAGTCTTATCATCACATCATCACATCACTTTATCCAGATCATGCCACTCCTGCTGACTCTCTTTTCTGGTGTCTCTACTGAGTATTGTAAAACTAAATGCCCAGGATTAATTGTCATCTTATGTGTTAGCTTGGACCTCTGCAAATTTTCACCGAACCTTTTGTCTTGAAGAATGTCCTCCTTTGAAAGTATTCAAATGGCAGAAAAAGCAATGGAAATAATTGTAGTTGCCTAGTCCTACAAGGGACTATCCTCCAGCACAGAAAGCACAAAAGAGTAAGAGTGGGCAACTAAGCTCCTCAAGCCTGCTCCAGTATTCAGTATGATAATGGCTGATCTCATCTTGACCTCAACTACACCTCCCCAACCTGCCTCTCCATAACTTTTCAACCTGCTGCTTATTAAAAATCTGTCTATCTCCTCCTTAAATTTACTCAATGCCCCAGCATCAATAGAAGGATATTGTGAAACTTGAAAAGGTTCAAAAAAGAATTACAAGAATGTTGCCAGGGTTGGAGGATTTGAGCTATAGGAGAAGGTTCAATAGACTGGGGTTGTTTTCCCTGGAGCGTCAGAGGCTGAGGGGTGACCATATAGAGGTTTATAAAATCATGAGGAGCATGGATAGGATAAATAGACAAAGTCTCTTCCCTGGAGTGGGAAGTCCAGAACGAGAGGGCAAAGATATAAAAGAGAGGGAAACCATATAAAAGAGACCTGAGGGGCAATTGTTTTCTTGCAGAGGGTGGTACATGTACGCAATGAGCTGCCAGAGGAAGTGGTAGAGGCTAGTACAATTGCAACATTTAACGGGCATCTGGATGGTTATATTAATAGGAAGGCTTTAGAGGGATATGTGCCGGGTGCTGACAGGTGGGACTAGATTGGGTTGGGATATCTGGTCGGCATGGACGATTGACCCGAAGGGTCTGGCTCCGTGCTGTACATCTCTTATGACTCTATGATCTATAACCATACTCTGGGACAGTGAAATCTGCAGATTCATGACCCTTTGAGAGAAGTTACCCCTTATACTAAAATTATGATCACCAGTTCTAGATTGCCCCATATGAGGAAACATCCACATCTATTTTGTCAAACCCGTTTAGCATCTTATATACCTCACTTTGATCTCCTGTCATTTTTCTATTCTCTGGAAAAATTGGCTTAAACTGCTCAATTTCTCTTCATAAGAAAAACTCCTCACTTCTGGAATTGATTTAGTGAACCTTCTCTGAACTGGCTCCAATGCAATTACATCCCTCCTCAAGTAGGTTTCACTAATTCCTTGTATAGTTGCAGCAACTCCTCTCTACTTTTATAGACTGTTCCTTTGGAAATAAATGCCAAAATTCCAATTACCTTCCTTAGTATCTGCTGTATCTGAATATTGTCCTGCGACACATGTACAAGGACACCCAGATACCTCAGTATTGGGTACATTATGAAGGTCTCGTTTACATAACATTGTCTTTCTATTCTTCTAACTGAAATGGATAACTTCATTCTTATCCATGTTAAACTCCAGCTGGCAAATTTTGGTATATTCATCTAACCTTCCATATCCATTTGTAAATTCCTTACTTCTGCATGGCAATTTATTTTAGTGTAATTTGCAAGTTAACTATAGTACCTTCAATCCGTGTATCCAAGCCATTAATACAGATTGTAAATAAGTGCAGCAGATGATTAGGAAGGCAAATGAAATTTCTGCCCTTATTTAAAGAGGTTGAAGTATAAGAATAAAGAAGTCTTACTGCAACTGTGCAAGAAGCTGGTGACACCACATCTGAGTACTGTAAGCAGTTCTGGTCTCATTACTTAAGAAAATATATTATTTCATTGGAGACAGTTCAAAGAGGATTCACTAGGATGACTCCTGATATGGAGGGATTGCCTTATGAACAATGGAATTTTACTCACTGGAGTTTCGAAGAATGAGAGGTAATCTCATTGAAACTTATAGGATTCTTATGGGGTTTGACAGGATAAATGCTGAAAAGATGCTTTCCCCCATCGGGAGTGTCTAGGACCAGAAGGCATATTCTCAGAATAAAGGGGTGCCAATTTAAAACTAAAATGACTAGGAATTTCTTCTCTGAGAAGATTATGAGTCTTTGAAACTCCTTGCCACAGAGTGCTGTGGGGGGAGGGTCCTTTAAGACTGAGACAAGTAGATTCTTGATCAGAAGGAGTATCAAGGCTACAGGAAAAGTGAATGTGAGGAATGTCTAATCAGTTATGTTCCGATTGAAAGGGGCTGAACAGCCTACGTCTGATCCTATTTCTTATGGTATTATGGTCTTTAAATAGTGGGAACCCAAGGACTACATTAGTTAATCTTCTTGCCAGCCACAAAAAGACTCATTTATCTCAACTTTCTGCTTTCTGTTGGTTACGCAAACCTCAATTGAAGCTAATAAATTGACCCTAACCCCATGCAATCTTGCCTTGTATTAACCTTTTGTACAGCAACTTATCAAATGACTTCTGGAAGTTCAGATGCACTAAATCTACAGGATCCCTGTTATCCAATTTACTTGTTACATCTTCAAAGAATTCCAGAAAATTAATCAAAAGTGATTTGTCCTTCATAAAACCATACTGAACCTGATGGTTTGGTATTGACTTTCAAAATGCCCTCTTATTACTTTCTTAATAATGATTCTAACAATTTACCAATGACAGCTGTTTAACTAATTGGTTTATAATTTCCTACTTTGCCTTCCTTTCTTTTTGAATGAGGGGATTGTATTAACATTTTTCCATAGCCTTTTCATGTATCTAGAGGATTTTGGAATATTATAACCAGTGGGCCCATTATCTTTGCTTCCAGTTCCTTCAAGGTTCTTGGATGCATGCCGTCAGACCGGCGATTTGTCTGCCTTCATCCCAATAGTTTGCTCAGCACTTCTTCCCTAATGATGATGATTGTTCTAAGTTTCTCCCTTACTATAATCTCTGCAATTCCTGTTACTATTGGGATGACACTAGTGTCCTCCACTATGAAAACTAAGGCAAAACATTGACTTAGTGCCTCGTGTTCCCCACTATTAACTCCCTCGTCTCATCCTCCAAGCGACCAACATTCATTTAAGCTACTCTCTTCCCTTAGATATTCTATTAGAAGCTTTGCTATCCATTTTTATATTTTACATTAGTTTTCTTTCATAATTTACCTTTGCTCTGTTTATTACTGTTTTAGTAACTCTTCATTGATTTTTAAAAATTTCCCAATCTTGCAGCCTATCACTGACCTCTGCAAATTAGTATGCTTAAGTTTTTGGCTTTATGTTCTGTTTAATTCCTTGCTTAGCCATGGATCTCTGGAATATATTTCAGTTATGAGGAATTGAATATGTCCTTAAACATCTGCATCCACTTACCAAATCTCCTACTTTATAATCTTCCTGCCCAATCTACAAGGCTCAAAAATGTCCTCACGCTTTTGTAATTACCTTCGGTTATCTCCAGAATGCTAATGTGCAACTTCAGTTTTTTTGCTGTCAAACTGAATTTGAGTTCTAACATACTATTACCACTCTTTCCTTGAGGATCCTTGAGGAAGAGCTTTTAGCTCTTTTGTCCATTTTTGGACCAAGACTGTAATGAGATTGGGACCCGACTGGGACTGTCAGAATCCAAACTGAATGTCAGTGAACAGACAATTGCTTGTAAGATTCCAACTTTTGAATATCCTCCTTTTGCATGTAGGTGTTTCATCATATTACAATGAAAAAAAAATCAGTTATTCAAACACTGAATATTTTGTAATTACAAAGAAAACATATAAAACTGAAGTTGTTCCCTAATTCATAGAACAAAAATAGAGGATATTGTATTCAGATGAGGAAGGGATAGGAAATAAGTATCTCCTACTATTATTTCTCAATACCGTAGTTGTTTTGATTTCCAAAAAAGTGCCTCCAGTTAAGATTCCTTGTAGTCAAATAAATGCAAAATACTTTGGATGCTGGAAAGCTGAAATAAATAACATATAGTGCTGGAGAAACTAAATAGGTCTGGCGGCATCTATGGATAAAGAAAGTGTTAACATTGAGTTAACTATAATTCTTCTTTTGGAACAGAAGAAATGTATTCCAAAGAGAAGTCTTTTTACCTTTTATTGCAAAAATATATTTTATTCATAAAAAAATTTGATGTACATTCTCAAGTAATAAAGCAGCTCTGCATAGTCTTTGCACATCAAGGCAAACATTGTAATTTGACATTCCCTACGGTTGCAAAAACCTGAAGGCATTTCTTTTGATTTGATTTGATTTATTATTGTCATTATTGTCATGTGTACCAAGATACAGTGAAAAGAATTGTTCTGCATGCAAACCAGACAAATCATACCTTACTTAAGTACATCAGCATAACAGAACAGAATGTAGAACATAATGTCACAGCTACAGACAAGGTGCAGAGAAAGATCAACTCTAATACATGAGAAGTCTGTTCAGAAGTCTGATAACAATGGGGAAGAAGCTGTTCTTGAATCTGTTGGTATGTGTATTCAAACTATTGAATCTTCTGCCTGATGCAAGAGGATGGAAGGCAGCATAACTAGAATAGGAGAGGTGTTTGATTATGTTGGCTGCTTTCCCAAATGAATGGGAAATGTAGACAGAGTCTACGGATGGGCGGCTGGCTTGCGTGATAGACTGGGCTGCGTTCATACCTCTTTGCAATGTCTTGCAGTCTTGGGCACAGCTGTTACCATAACAATCCATATTGTATTTGGAAAGGGTACTTTCTTTGGTGCATCTAGAAAAATTGGTAAGAGTCGTTGTGGACATGTCGAATTTCCTTAGCCTTCTAAGGAAGTAGACATTTTGGTGTGCTTTTTGACTGTAGTTTCGATGTGGATGGACCAGGACAGATTGTTGGTGATATTTACTTTATTATTATTCATGCAGGACACAACTTACATACATTTTGGCAATGAAAGGATCTGATAACTAAGCAGAACCTCACTATACTTCAGCAGAAAGACTCTAGATGTTTGTCTTTCCCCACTGCACCTTGATAGCAGCTGTTCCAAGCTTTAGTGAGATCCTCAGTACAGAGACCTGGACTTTGGAACCTGCAACATTCAGTTGAGGTCAACTCTTTACACAGGAAGGCCAACAAGTTGGGCAGATCAAAGAGTGCGTTGATGGTACCCTAGGCGCAAGAGATACTTGGCTCAGTACGCATCCCGGGGAAGAACCCATAGAGCTGTGTCTTGTGTCATGGAGCTTGACAAAAACCATTGCGTCTCTCTCCAGACATTCTTTACAAAGGTATATTCCAAAAGTAAATGTGTGACAGTCTATTCACTACTACAGCTGATTTGAGGGCAGCATGTGTTGGCGAATAGAGAGTGGACATGCATGAAGGATCTGAGGGGCAGTGCCCTTCTCACAGCCGGCCAAGATACGTTCTGGTGTTTTGTTGGAAAGTTCTAGCAATAAGGTATTCTGCCAAATGACTTTGACAACCTGTTCAGGGAATTACCTGACAGGTCAACCCTTTCCTTTTCCCACCGCGTCTCAAGGACTTTAACCCTTCCATGACGGACTGGAAATACAGAACAGTCCAACTACTTGGAGCGTTCCATGGCAGTGAAGCCTCAGTATGTAGTCACACTTGATGATGTGTACCCAGGGTCTATGTATGGCTTGATGCAGCCACACATAGCGGAGTAGCGGAGGAAGTGATGAGGACCAGAGGGGCATTCGGGAAGGAGCAGTGACCATATATATCAGCAAGGCAGCTAAACCTGAGACTCTACAACTGTAGTGTCTCCCACCCACCGTCCTCCTCTAACCTAGTTAATAAGGTAAGGTTCATTCTAAACTCCCTCTATTGAATATAAGTTTGTTATTAATTTTATAGCAACTTGGACTAAGCTTTCTACTTTAGTACTGAGTGGGTGTTCAGATAAGTGGGGTATGGATTCTAGGGCAGTCGCTTGCTCCTCCTGCAGAATGTGGCAGGTGGGAGACATGACACACGTCTCCGCTGACTACATCTGTGGGAAGTGCACCCAACTCCAGCTCCTTGAAAACCGTGTTAGGGAATTGGAGCTGGAGCTGGATGAACAACGGATCATTCAGGAGGCTGAGGGGGGGGGGTAATTGAGAGGAGTTACCGGGAGTTGGTCACTCCTAAGACTCAGGACAAGGATAGATAGGTTACAGTTAGGGGGAGGAAAGGGGACAGACAGACAGTGCAGAGATCCCCTGTGGACATTCCCCTCAGGAATATGTATACCATTTTGGATACTGCTGGGGGGGATGACCTACCAGAGGAAAGCCATAGCAGTCAGTTCTCTGGCACTGAGCCTGACACTGTGGCAAAGAAGGGAAGGGGGCAGAATAGAAAAGTACTCGTTGTAGGGGACTCGATAGTTAGGGGAATTGGCAGGAGATTTTCTGGTCAGGATCGGGATTCCCGGAAGGTATGTTGCCTCCCTGGTGCCAGGGTCCGGGACGTCTCCGATCGGATGTATAAGGTTATAAAAGGGGAGCGGGAACGGCCAGAAATCATGTTACATATTGGCACTAATGATATAGCCAGAAAAAGAATTGAGGATATAAAAAGTGATTTCAGGGAGTTAGGATGGAAGCTGCAAAGCAGGACGAACAGAGTAGTGTTCTTTAGTTTACTACCGGTGCCACGAGATAGTGAGGCGAGGAACAGGGAGTGGGCGCAGCTTAACACGTGGCTGTGCACCTGGTGTAGGAGGGAGGGCTTCAGATATGTAGATAATTGGGATGCCTTCTGGGGAAGAAGGACAGGTTGCATCTGAACTGGAAGGGGACCAATGTCCTGGGTGGAAGGTTTGCTCGAGTAGTTCGAGAGGGTTTAAACTAGTATGGCGGGGGGGGGGGGTGGGAACCTGAGCTGTATACCAGGGGCGAGAGTTGATGCAGGTGTGGCAATAGCAAGAGGTAGACCAGCTAGTGGGAAGGATTTTCCTGGGAAGGAACTAAGGGATCAGTTAAAGTGTGTTTGCTTTAATGCAAGGAGTATCAGGAATAAAAGTGATGAACTTAGAGCATGGATCAGTACCTGGTGCATGTTGTGGCCATAACAGAGACATGGGTTTCTCAGGGGCAGGAATGGTTGCTGGATGTTCCAGGGTTTAGGGCATTTAAAAAGAATTGGGAGAGGGGAAAAAGCAGAGGGGGTGTAGCACTACCAATCAGAGAGGGTATTACAGCTACAGAAGCTTCCATTGTCGAGGAAGATCTGCCTACCGAGTCAGTAAGGGTGGAAATTAGGAACAGAAGGGAGCATTCACTCCCCCAATAGCAGCAGGGAGATTGAAGAAAGCATAGTTCGGCAGATTTTGGAAAAGTGTGGACATCGTAGGGTTGTTGTAATGGGTGACTTTAACTTTCCCAATATTGATTGGAACCTTCTTCGAGCAGAAGATTTGAAAGGAGCTGTTTTTATAAGGTGTGTTCAGGAGGGTTTCCTAACTCAGTACGTTGACAGGCCGACGAGGGGAGAGGCCATTCTAGACTTGGTGCTCGGAAACGAGTCGGGGCAGGTATCACATCTTGTGGTGGGAGAGCATTTTGGTGATAGTGACCACAACTGCCTCACATTCTACATAGCTGTGGGGAAGGAGAGGATTAGGCAAAATAGGAGGATATTTAATTGGGGAAGAGGAAACTATGATGCAATTAGACATTTGTTAAGAAGCATGGACTGAGAGCAATTGTTCCATGGTAAAGGCACTATAGACATGTGGAGACTGTTTAAGGAACAGTCGTTGCGAGTGATGAATAAATATGTCCCTCTGAGACAGGCAAGAAGGGGTAAGATAAAGGAACCTTGCGGTGGAGAGCGGTGGAGCTTCTCGTCAAAAGGCAGAAGGTAGCTTTCATAAGGTGGAGGAAGCTATGGTCAAGCTCAGCTCTAGAGGATTACAGATTCTGGATTAGTGGTGCTGGACAGGCAGGCGAGGAAGGAGCTTAAAAATGGTCTGAGGAGAGCAAGGAGGGGGCACGAGAAAGGCTTGGCAGAACGGATTAGGGAGAACACAAAGGCATCTTACACTTATGTGAGGAATAAGAGAATGGTCAAAGAAAGAGTAGGACCGATCAGGGATAGCATAGGGAACTTGTGTGTGGAGTCTGAGGAGGTGGGGGAAGCCTTAAATGAGCTTTTTGCTTCTGTCTTTACGAAAGAAACTAACTTTGTAGTGAATGAAACCTTTGAAGAGCAGGTGTGCATGCTGGAATGGATAGAGATAGAGGAAGCTGATGTGCTGAAAATTTTTGTCAAACATTAAGATTGACAAGTCGCCAGGCCTGGACCAGATTTGTCCTCAGCTGCTTTGGGAAACGAGAAATGCAATTGCTTCGCCACTTGTGAAGATCTTTGCATCCTCGCTCTCCACTGGAGTTGTACCTGAGGACTGAAGAGAGGCAAATGTAATTCCTCTCTTCAAGAAAGGAAATAGGGAAATCCTCAGCAATTACAGACCAGTCAGTCTCACGTCTGTCGTCTGCAAGGTGTTAGAAAGGATTCTGAGGGATAGGATTTATGACTATCTGGAAGAGCATGGCTTGATTAAATGCAGTCAACACAGCTTTGAGAGGGGCAGGTCATGCCTCACAAACCTTATCAAGTTCTTTGAGGATGTGACTATAAAGGTTGATGAGGGTCGAGCTGTGGATGTGGTGTATATGGACTTCAGCAAGGCATTTGATAAGGTTACCCATGGTAGGCTCAGTCAGAAGGTCAGGAGGAATGGGATACAGGGGAACTTAGCTGTCTGGATACAGAATTAGCTGGCCAACAGAAGACAGCGAGTGGTAGTAGAAGGAAAATATTCTGCCTGGAAGTCAGTGGTGAGTGGTGTTCCACAGGGCTCTGTCCTTGAGCCTCTACTATTTGTAATTTTTATTAATGACTTGGATGAGGGGATTAAAGGATGGGTCAGCAAGATTGCAGACGACACAAAGGTTGGAGGTGTCGTTGACAGTATAGAGGGCTGTTGTAGGCTGCAGCGGGATATTGACAGGCTGCAGAGATGGGCTGAGAGGTGGCAGAAGGAGTTCAACCTGGATAAATGCGAGGTGATGCATTTTGGAAGGTCGAATTTGAAAGCTGAGTACAGGATTAAGGATAGGATTCTTGGCAGTGTGGAGGAACATAGGGATCTTGGTGTGCAGGTACATAGATTTCTTAAAATGGCCACCCAAGTGGACAGGGTTGTTAAGAAAGCATATGGTGTTTTGGCTTTCATTAACAGGGGAATTGAGTTTAAGAGTCGTGAGATCTTGTTGCAGCTCTATAAAACTTTGGTTAGATTGCACTTGGAATACTGCATCCAGTTCTGGTCGCCCTATTATCGAAAAGATGTGGATGCTTTGGAGAGGGTTCAGAGGAGGTTTACCAGGATGCTGCCTGGACTGGAGGGCTTATCTTATGAAGAGAGGTTGACTGAGCTCGGACTTTTTTCATTGGAGAAAAGGAGGAGAGGGGACCTAATTGAGGTATACAAGATAATGAGAGGCATAGATAGAGTTAATAGCCAGAGACTATTTCCCAGGACAGAAATGGCTAACATGAGGGGTCATTGTTTTAAGCTGGTTGGAGGAAAGTATAGAGGGGATGTCAGACGCGGATTCTTTACACAGTTGAGAGAGCATGGAATGCGTTGCCAGCAGCAGTTGTGGAAGCAAGGTCATTGGGGACATTTAAGAGACTGCTGGACATGCATATGGTCACAGAAATTTGAGGGTGCATACATGAGGATCATTGGTCGGCACAACATCGTGGGCTGAAGGGCCTGTTCTGTGCTGTACTGTTCTATGTCCTATGTTCTATAAAGTTGGCCATCAGGATGAGGGTGACATTGGATACACCTCCAACACCACCCCCCCCCACCCCGCCCCCCCCCCCCCCCCCCCATATGAACTCTAATCCTTCACTCGGTTTCTCTCTCCACAGATGCTGCTAGACCTGATGAGTTTTTGCAACTCTTTTTTTTTACTTAAGGTTGACAAAGCAGTCATCTGTCCTTCTTTGCACTATCAAAATGATTTCTTGGCTTTTATTGAAGAGGCAAACATTGCTTAGGAATATAAAGGAAAATAAAATTAAATCTATTGGAAATTAAAAAAAAATTGTTATCCGAATATTTTGGGACATGAGGGTGTGTTTTGACATAAATTGAAACATCACGTCGCAGCACAGTAAAAACACAATGTAAATATCTTTATAAATCACTCCTCATTGAAGACAGTGGTATTCTAATAATTGGTTGCTAGACAGTCAGTGTTTTAGATATACTGTACTTCAAACATTGTAATTGTATACTTTTCTTCAGCAGTTTTCACAGTTTCAATCTGTTTTGTATTGTAGGTTACTGCTGTAAACCAGATAATAAATGATCCAGCCGAAGGAAAGCAATTAACAGATATTGTAATCTGACTCAACTCCCAGGAAACTAGCATTTCACTGTCTGGTTTTAGAGCCTACTTAGATTTGAACAGATGACTCATTCTTTTCCATGCTTTATTTGTGACCCACCGAACAGACTGTGACTCAAGTATTTGGATGTGAGAAGGATGGGGGTTGGGAGGGCAAGGAGGAATGACTTTAACTCTCTCTCTGCATTACCAATTAACAATAAGTGATTGTTTCAGCAATTGCCTGTATTATTGGACATCGATGGATGATAATAAAAGTCCCTAGGCTCTCCTTATATAACATGGTGGTAGAGTATTTTCCTGAAGCCATGACTGAAGTGATTTCTCGTGTTTCAGGCAATCCTACCATAAATGTTTGGTAGTGACTTCACAGCTCCTGTTTTTAAAATTTCACTTCTTCTTTGTGGGCACTGCAGCTGCTCTTATGCATTGACAAAGGAGTCGTCTGTGCTTCTTTAATCAATGCAATATCTAAATGATTTCTTGATTTTTAAGGAGCAAACACTTAGGAACAGCAAAGAAATTAAAACTGATATCCAAGTTGGAATAAGAAATTCATATTAACAATGGATGCATCATTTACTTTGAATAATGAGCTTACAGGGTTTACAAAAGTACATACAGGGACACATGTTTTCCTAGAAGGGATATCTAAATAAGCACCAAACTGAAGAGTGGAAAATCAAAAGGGAAGTATTGAAGTGGTGAACTAAAAAAGAAACATGAAAATGTACAGCATGTCCATTATTGTTTGAAAAGAGACAAATTTGTAGAACAGAAACTAACCACAAAGCAGCTCTTTTAACATATGGTAAGAGAAAATTAGATTCCCTACAGTGTTGAAACAGGCCCTTCAGCCCAACAAGTCCACACCAACCCGCTGAAGCGCAACCCACCCAGACCCAATCCCAATCATTTACCCCTTCACCTAACACTACGGGCAATTTAGCATGGCCAATTCACCTAACCTGCACATTTTTTGGAACTGTGGGAGGAAACCCATGCAGACACGGGGAGAATGTGAGGTGGGAATTGAACCCAGGTCTCTGGCATTGTGAGGCAGCAGTGCTAACCACTGTGCAACCGTGCCACCCATAAGGAGCTAGTTATTTGGCAATGTAATGTTTAATTTGAATTGAAAAATATGAAAAATGAACAAGTATTTTTTTTTAAATTGGGATTACAATGAAGAGGAAACAATGCTAGAGTATGAATAGAATAAATATCTATAAAAGAAAAACAGCCTAGCCTGACTCCAACCTTCCAGTCACTTGTTATCTCAATTCCATATCCCATTTCCATCATGGCCTCTGTTATTGGCCTTCTCCATTGAGCTGGCACTTAATTGGTGAAACAAACAACAGCCTATATAAAAGACTAATTTGAACTGTGGACTACATCCTTTGAACAATAGGCACTGCTGGTGAGGTGGCCACATGTGTTGGTATCAGACTGGAAACCATAACAGACATTTCTGGAGAAACTCTGCGGTTCTAGCAATTATCTTTGGAGAGAAATCAGAGTTAATATTTTGAGTCTATTGACCCTTCCTCAGACTGGGGAGGTAGCTTGGACTGGAAAATTTTCAACAGATTGCAATAATGGTGTCATCCTGTTTTATTTCTGTTTGGGTTATTGGGTATGATGTTTGCGCCATCACCATGCTACTGTTTCAATTCCAGTTCTTACATTTTAAAATTTATTATAAAGACTCTCAGACCTCTTTCAACATCTTTTTAACCCAGAAGATGACACATCTTGCCTTCTTCAATCTGGAGGTCCTATACAATCAGCACATTCATTTTCAAACATTAATGGAATTTCTTATAATTGTTCCCACCTCGGTAGCTATTTCATAGAACAGTACAGCACAGGAACAGGCCCTTTGGTCCACAGTGTCTGTTCCGACCATAATGCTATTCTAACCTAATTCAATTAGATTAGATTCCCTACAATGTGGAAACAGGCAGTCCACACTGACCCTCCGAACAGTAACCCACCCAGACCTATTTCCCACTGACTAATGCACCTAACACTATGGGCAATTTAGCATGACCAATTCACTGATTTGTACATCTTTGGACTGTGGGAGGAAACTCACGTAGACACGGGGAGAATGTGCAAACTCCACACAGACAGTTGCCCGAGGCTGGAATCAAACCTGGGATGCTGGTGCTGTGAGGCAACAGTGCTAACCACTGAGCCACCATGCCACCCCATTTTCCTGCATAACATGCATATCCATCTATTCCTTGCCTATTCATGTGTCTGTCTAAATGCCTCTTAAATGTTGCTATTCTTTTTGTTTCTACCACTTCCGATGGCAGCAGTCACCTACCAGCCTCTGTGCAAAAAACATGCCTCGCACATCTCCTTTGGACTTCTGCCCCTCTCAACTTAAACTTATGCTCATTCCTCATGAATGGCTTTTGCCGGAAACATTGATTCTCCTGATCCTCGGATGCTGCCTGACCTACTTTTGCTTTTCCAGCACCACACTCTTCACTCTGATCTCCAGCATCTGCTGTCCACACTTTTTCCTCGCTGATTTTAAACATATGCCCACTAGTATTTGACATTTCCACCCTGGGAAAAGATTCAGTTTTTCCACCCTATCCATGCCCCCTATAGTTTTACATCCTTCTATCAGGTCGTCCCTCAACCTCCGATGCTCTAGCAAAAACAATCCAAGTTTGTCAACCTCTCCTTATAGTTAATACACTCCAATCCAGGCAATATCCTGGTAAACCTCTTTTGCACCCTCTACAAAGCGTCCATATAGAGTCACATCCTTCCTTTCATGTGGTGATCAGAATTGCACACAATATTCCAAATGTGATCTAACCAAAATCTTATAACACTGCAACATGACTTGCCAACTTTTATACTGAATGCTCCGAATGATGAAGGCAAGCATGCTCTATGCCTTTTTTTACCATCTAATCCACATGTGTTGCCACTTTTAGGGAGCTATAGACTTGCACCCCAAGATCCCTTTGTGTAACAATTCTTTTAAGGTCTCTGCCATTTTGTGTGCAGTTTTGGTCTCCTTTTCTGAGGAAGGATGCTCTTGCTCTCAAGGGAGTGCAGAGAAGGTTTACTAGGCTGATACTGAGGATGCGGGACTGACATGTGAGGAGAGGTTGACTAGGTTAGGATTGTTTTTGCTGGAGTTCAGATGATTGAGGGGGGAATCTCATAGAGACTTATAAAATTCTAACAGGACTAGACAGGGTAGATGCATGGAGGATGTTCCCTATGGTAGGTGTGTGCAGAACCTGGGGTCACAGCCTGAGGATTCAGGACAGAGATGAGGAGACATTTCTTCACCCCAAGAGTGGTGAGCCTATGCAATTCATTACCACAGGAAGCAGTTATTGCCAAAACATTGAATTTATTCAAGAGGTGGCTAGATAAGGCACTTGGGGTGAATGGATCAAAGGTTATGAGGAGAAAACAGAGTTGGGCTATTGAATTGGATGATCAGCTATCATCATGATGAATGGTGGAGCAAGCTTGAAGGGCTGAAAGGCCTCCTCTTGCTTCTATCTTTTATATTTCTATGTTTCTATTTACTGTATATTTTCCTCTTGCATTTGATGTCCATCACCTCATACTTGTCTCAATTAAACTCCATCTGCATTTTCCACCCAACTTTCCAACTGATCTATATCCTGCTGTACCCTTTGGCCATCTTTCTCAATATTCATAGCTCCACCAATTCTTGTGTTGTTTGCAAATTTACTAATCAGACCGCTGTATTTTCATCTAAACCATTTATATATGTGATGAACAACAGAGGTCCCAGCAGTGATGCCTGTGAAACACCACTGCTCACAGATCTCCAGTCAGAAAAACACCCCTCCACAACTACCCTATGTCTGTATGACCAAGCCAATTTTGCATACAACTTCTCAATTCTCAATGGATCCCATATGACTTAAACTTCTGGAACACTCTACTATGAAGGACCTTGTCAAATGTTTTAGTAAAGTTCATGTACACAACATCCACTCTCTTACGTTTTCAATCACCTTTTCACTTCCTCAAAATCTCAATCAAATTTGTGAGACTTGACTTTCCCTGCAAAAAGCCATACTGACTATACCTAATAATGTCATTCTTTTCCCAATGTGAGTGATCTTCTCCAACAATAATTTCCCTACCACAAGACAAAACCCAACACCTCCTCCTTAATATCAACATTCCCTAGAATATCAACATATCCCTCCCTAATATTTCCATCATCCGTGTCCTTCTCCTTTGGTTAATACTGATATGAAATATTCATTTAGGACCTCACCCACTTTCTCTGGCATAATGGATGTATTCCCTCTTTTGTACTTGAGTGAATCTATCTTTGTCTGGCTATCCTCTTGCTCCTAATAAATAATATAAAGTGTCTTGGGATTCTCCTTAATCCTATTTGCCAAGAACATTTCATGACCTCATTCAGCCCTCCTAATTCCTTTTTTTTAAGTTCTTTCCTGCTTCCTTTATATTCCTCAGGTCCTTGTCTGGTTTGGTTTCCTAAACCTTACATGCGCTTTCTTTTTACTTTTGACTAAACTTTCAATATTTCTCATCATCCAGGTATCCAAAACTTTCATGCTTATCTTTCATTTTCACAGGAACATGCTGGTCCTTAACTCTGATCAACTGGCCTTTAAAAGACTCCCACATATCAAATGTGGATTTAACCTTAAACATCTGCCCCAGTCTAATTTCTCTAGCTCCTGCTTTCCCCAATTTAGCACTATCACCAGAGAACCAATCTTGTTCTTATCCATAACTATCTTTAAAACGTGCAGAATTATGCTCCCTACCTAAACCCCTGGCACTATGGGAGCCTCAGTCAATATCGGGCAAGTTAAAAGCACCCACTACAACATGCCTGCTGCTTTTTCATCTTTCCATGATCTGCCTACATACCTGTTGCCATATCTCTTGCTGGTTATGGGAGACCTATAATATAACCCCATCATATTGATTGTATCTTTGTTATCCCTGAATTCTATCCATACTGTTTCACTGGATGAGCCCTCAAGATGTCTTCTCTTAGGGCAGATGCGACATACTCCTTAATCAATAATGTAACTCCCACAACCTTTTTACATTGCTCTTCATCATGCCTGAAGTAACTAAATCCTGAAATGTTAAGGTGCCAATCCTGCCCTTCTCTCAATCAAGTTTCTGTAATGTCTACAACATCGTAGTTCCGTGTATTAATCTAGGATCTAATCTCATCTGCCTTACCTGTATTACACTTTGCATGAAAGTAAATACACTTCAGACCACTGTGTTCATCCATCTGGCCCTGCCTGTTCTTCCTAATAGACTTAAATGACTTCCTTGTTCCCAATGTGGTCTCCTCTACATTGGGGAGATAGGATGCCAACTTGTGGAACATTTCAGAGAACATCTCCGGGATACAGGTACCAAACAACCCCACCAGCCTGTGGCCAACCACTTCAACTCCCCTTCCTGCTCCACCAAGGACATGCAAGTCCTGTGCTTCCTGCACTGCCAGATACTAGCCACCCAACGCGTTGAGGAAGAACATCTCATCTTGTGCCTTGGAACCCTCCAACCATAGCATAAATGTCCATTTCACCAGTTTCCTCATTTCCCCTCCCTCCACCTCATTCCAGATCCAAACCTCCAACTTAGCACTGCGCCTTGACCTGTCCTACCTGTCCATCTTCTTTCCCACCTATCCACTCCACCCGGTGCTCCAATCTATCATGAACACTCCCCACCTGCTTCTACTTATCACCTTCCCAACTACCTTGCCCCCCCAACCCTGCAAGTCTGTGTGTCAGATTTGGGGAGATTGTCTCTTCAAAAGGCATCCAGTGCCCATCCAAGTATCCCCCAAATTGAAAAGCCTGGAGTGCTCCCCCCTGCCCTTACCAAACATGTTTCCACTCTTCTCAGTGGGTCCTACCAGCCTGACCCCTGTGAGACTCCATTCTCAGCTAGCATCCTAGTTCCATTGCTAAGGACATTCCTCTTGGCCTCATTGCAGTGCCATTAGTAGCCATTGCTCCTTGATCTGCGTGCTACTGCCCTTTGACTGTACCGTAACTTCTTTAAAAAGTCAAGATGTTTAGTCAGTTGGGATCTTTTCCACTGAAACAATTCAGACAGCACCTTTCTAGGTTATTAATGTTCACATAATCTCAAGTTTAATTCTGATAATTCAATATTTTACAGATAGCTAAAGTGCAACTAATAGGTTTATATTTAATTGTTGATTCCTTTGTGAACGTGGGCACCACATTGTCTTGTTTTCAATTTAGTGCTACCTTCTCAGTTGATAGTGACCACCTCAAAATGATTAGATTCCCTGCAGTGTGGAAACAGGCCCATCGGCCCAACAAGTCCACACCGACCCGCCGAACTGTAACCCACCCAGACCCATTTTCCTAAGTTTACTCCTTCACCTAACACTATGGGCAATTTGGCGTGGCCAATTCACCTGACCTGCACATTTTTGGATTGTGGGAGGAAACCAGAGCACCCGGAGGAAACCCACACAGACACGGGAAGAATGATCATTAGCGGTTCGGGAAGAATGATCATTAGCGGTTATGAAAAGAATGAAACATACTTCCTGAGATCTGAGTTTAGTTATGACAACACAGGAAACCAAAGACAGGTTGTGTGATTGACAGACAAAAGTCTCAAAAAAACCATTGGAGCTTTTCACTATATCATAAGAAATCCATAACATATTCAGATATCTACTAGAACTTTTCTTGCATTTTGTTCTTGGAGGCGTGAATAGAAATACAGAAGTCCCAAGTAAATGCAATGAAATGCTTGTGTTTCAGGTCAACACATGAGGAAGTAATACTGAAGATGACAACAACAGTTGAACAATATGTCGACACAGCACCACAAATGTTATTTTTTTTCTGTAGCAGACAGATCAAGATCATTTGGGTTCAACAAACAGACTAATTATCTTACTGCTTGGTTTACTTGAAAAATATCAGTTAGCACATGGGGAAAATGATCGGTTATCCTTTGTTCATCTTTTTGAGAAAAGAGCCTTCCTACCTTATGAAATGATTTGCGTAATCAATTCTGTGGGGGTTCTCGACACTATTAAATTTTAGTATCACAACAAACAAGGTATGATCGAATCTTAGAGTCATTGAGTCATACAGCACAGAAACAAACTCTTCAATCCAATTTGTCCATGCTGACCAAGTTTCCCAAATTAAACTAGTCCCACTTGCCCTCTTGGCTTTTCTTATTCATATACTTGTCCAAATGTCTTTTAAATGTTGCAACTGTAAATGTAAACATTGTGAATCTACCACTTCCCTTGGCAGTTCATTCCACATATGAAAACGTTGCCCCTCACGTCGCTTTTAAATCTTTCCCCTCTCACCTTAAAAATATGGCCTCTCACTTTGAACTCCCCACACTAGGCTATTCACCTTATCTATGCCCCTGACGATTTTATAAACCTCTGTAATGTCACCCCTCAAACTCCTATGCTCCAGAGAAAAGAGTCCCAGCCTATCCAGCCTCTCCTTATAACTCAAACCCTCCAGTAATGGCAACATCCTGATACATTTTCTCTGAACACTCTCCAATTTAGTAAAATCCTTTCGGTAGCATGGCAACCAGAACTGCACACAGTACCCCAACAGTGGCCTTACCAACTAGCACAAAGTAATGCTGCTGGAGTGGTAATTCAAAAGCCTGGATGAATCACTTCTGAATATAGGTTCAAATCCTTCCACAGTAGCTGAGAGATTTAATTAAAGAAAGCTGTATTTAAAATAAAAACTGCTGGATGGTCATAGCATTAAAAATAGGAGCAGGAGTACATCATACATTCTTTTGAACCTTCCCTGATATTCAGTACGATTATATTAGATTCCCAAAACCATCACTTTTCCATACACTCCCTATATTCTTGAATGTCCAAGAGTCCAGACAGTGGCCTATCTCGACCTTAAATGTATATTCAACAATGGCCATCTACAATCCTTATAAGTCAATTCTAAATGACTGATTCCCTTATCCTGAGATTGTTCCTGTGTTTCCAATTCCCTGGCTAGTATCTACCCTATAAACTCCTTTTTAGAATATTGAAGTTTTCAATGACGTCACCTAATTTTCTAAAGTCTATATAACATAGGTTACAGTCAGCTAATTCATGTATGGTAAATTAAATACATGTTTACATATGCTTTGTTCTCTTTTTGGTTTAAGAATACATGTTGACCAGAAGACAAGGTGTTTTTACTCACTCATAGGACTGTGGGTATTGCTTGTTGGGTCAACATTTATTGCTTGCCCTTAGTTATCCTTCAGAAGCTAGAGGTGACCTTCCATCTTAAACTACATGCTGCAGGTAGACCCACAGTGCTGTTTGGGAGGGAGGCAAGGCCAGGAGGTTGCAGATTATGTTGGAGTATGATTCCCAAGTTGCTGATGGCTTACAATGTCTCATAGATGCCCAGCCTTGAGTTGCTAGAGCTGTTTGAAGTCTGTCCCATTTAGCATGATAATAGTGCCACTCAACATTATGTAAGGTACCTTCACCGAGAAGGTGAGACTTCAGCTCGAGAAGGACTGTGCAGCAGTCACTCTAACTGATACTGTTGTGAATGGATGCAGCTGCAGAATGCAGATTGGAAAGGATGACGTCAAATATGTTTTTCTCTCTTGTTAGTTCCCTCACAGACCCAGTTGAGCAGCTATATTTTTTTGGGTTTGACCAGACAGGCATTGACATCCCCATCCCAGGGAACATTTTACACCCCTACTGCCCTCACTGCTTCCTCCAAATGTTGCTCAACATGGAGGAGCACAAAGTCATCAGTGGAGGGAGGATGGTATGTGATAATCAGCAAGAGGTTTCCTTATCCATGTTTTGATGTAATGCCATGAGACTTCATAGGGTCCGGAGTCAATGTTGAGGAGTCCCAGGGCAACTAATTCCAAATGTATGTCACTATGTTGCAACCTCTGCTGAGCCTGTTCTGCGGGTGGGACAGGACATATCCAGGGATGGTGATAGTCATGTCTGGGACATTGTCTGTAAGGTATGACTATGTAAGGCTTTTGCTTGACTAGTCTTTGAGACAGCTATCCCAGTTTTAGGGGATCCCAGATGTTAGTAAGGAGAACCTTGTAAGGTCAACAAGACAGTTTCTGCCATTGCCCTTAACAGCACTTAGGTTGTTGCCAGGTGTTTCATTCATTTTATTTCCTTTTCTGCTTTCAAGCAGTTTGGCTTGTTGGGCCATTTCAGAGGGCAGTTGACAATCAACCATACTGCTGTGGGTCTAGAGTCACAGAAGGATTGCATCTTCCTTCCTTAAATTACATTGGTGAATCAAAAGATTCCTTGCTCTTCTTCCAGTTGTGTTGGAGGATCTTTAAATTCACCTGAAAAGGCAGACAAACCTTCATTCAAAATATATGCATTTTAAAAAAGTTTTGTTTCTCATAAATGTATGCATTACAATTTGACAATTGAAAAAATCTTTATTTATTCATTGTTATTCCTGCATCTGTTATGAACTTGCTGAACTATTTAAGGAGCAACCACAATTATAATTGATCTCGGTATTACAAACTTGGGTTATTATTAAACTCATTACCAGTGAATGTGAGTCATAAGATTTGTTATGAAATATCACCTCACAAATGCCACACCAATAAACTGCAAATTATAATTTCAGTACTTTACCAACAAGGGAATGTTTTCTTTGATAACACAAGGTTTATCAGTGAAATGTTACATAATGCCATGTACAGAATTTTATTTAGGTTTAGCTCCACTTCAGGATTCTGCTTATTCCAAAATAACTTCAAAAGCATTCGCGAAAAGTTAATTTAAACTGTTATGGTCTTATTAAACTCATGCAAAATTACAAAGGCTTGCAGAGTATTTTATGCCAAAGCAGATTTACCATCTAATCCGAGAAAATATGCAGGGGCAGTTTACAATCCTTGCTGCATATAACTAGCAATGACAATCATCACTGTTCTCAACCTATCATTGAATTCAGCTAGGGATTTGCAGGATACATTTTTTAAAAATTAGCTGCTTTGGTCTGCACACCACTTCATTAAACAAGAATTTAAAAAATGTCTTTCAACTACCCCCATAAAATGTTTGCACTTCTAAAAAACGGGATAATATTAGTTCTTTATTATTAAAATGAGACCAGAGACGTGAGGCCAGATTTTTCTCACAGGGTTGTGAATTGGGAGTCAAGCCTTTCACAGCCTCCAGACCCATGACTGGCTCTGTGTGGGATATTCACAGAAGGGACAAGTTTGATGTGCAACTTGTGAGTCACAATTAGGTATTGCTTTGCGTTTGAGGATAGAAGAAGTAAGGAACAGAGCCAGGTGCTTCCCATCCACTGCTGAATAAAAGGGCAGTGAATTGGACTACAATTAAACATCTCTCTGGACACAGGCCAGACACACTACTGGAGGTGATGTGTGGCCCTCACAGAGGAGCATTGCATAGTTTGATGTTGGTGGAAACATAGTCTCCCATTGGCTGCATGCCCTTAATTAAACAAACATCAGTGTGTTCACTGTCCAAGACAATGTTGTAATGTTGCTATCCTATCCTTTGAGAATACTATTACCCCAGTTTTTTTTTGCTGTTTACCCCTGAAAGCCTGACTTTCATAATGCAGCAGCTAATGCAGCTCTGCGAGTCACTACAGCAACATCGACGCAAAAGGTATCTGGTCTCTTTAGGATGTTTGTGGCGTGTATCAGTTTCTCCTTACCTAGAATAACTGCTGTGTGCAAACTTTTATTTGCACCATTGTATCCAATACCATTTTCTCTAAATAGAATAGCACAGACTAGCCCATAGTTTCTTCTTAGTCTCTTGAAAATTGTCACGTTAGTTGTCATGTATATCATAACATCCATCACTGTTTCATTATTCTATCCATTCTCAGTATCCCTCAATAACAACCACACACAGCTGAATCAAATGCCGACCACTCTCTTGTTCCAGAATGTTTCATGGAGTAGCTAGGAATCCTGTGTCAAGACTCTCCAAGCAGAACCTAGATCTCATGCTGCAGCAGGTAGAAGCCCAGAGGTATTCTGTTCCCCCTTAGAGTTATGACTGTTTTATAAGTTCAACAAAGCTTTGTTCACAAGGTTGCTTACAGTCAAAGGACCTGGATCTGGTGTCGTAACCGCTTCAGTTCTATGGCAATGTAAGTGAGATGACCATGTTAGGTATGCAGCTTGACCTCAGGAGGACATGGCACTGTAGTACTGCAGTGGATGTTCAATAGTCAAAGAGCAGCAAATAATGGACATGTAAATGGAGGAGACTGCAGAGGAGACATTTAGGACATTCACTTTCCCTTAATTTCCAAAGAATGGGATCCACAACATCAGCGAGCTGGTCTGGACTAGAGTTGGGACTCCAATCTCAAAATGACTTAAACACAGGCATAGGTGGATGGACTAGTAAATTTGCAGATGACACTAAAATTGGTGAAGTAGTGGACAGTGTGGAAGAATGTTGCAGGTTGCAGGGGGACTTGGATAAACCACAGAATTGGGCTGAGGGGTGGCAAAAGGAGTTCAATGCAGCTAAATGTGAGATGATGCACTTTGGGAAGACTATCAGGAAGGCAGAGTACTGGGTCAATGGAAACATTCTAGGTTGTGTGGATGTGCAGAGGAACCTTGGAGTCCATGTACATAGATCCCTGAAAGTTGCCACCCCCTGGTTGATAGTGCTGTTAAGAAGGCATACAGTGTGTTAGGTTTCATTTGTAGAGGGATTGAGTTCCGGGGCTGCAATATCATGCTGCAACTAAACAAAATGCTGGTGCAGCCACACTTGGAATATTGTGTACAGTTCTGGTCCCCATATTTAGAGAAGGATGTGGAAGCATTGGAAAAGGTGCATATTTCATAGATCGGCGCAACATCGAGGGCTGAAGGGCCTGTTCTGTGCTGTATTGTTCTATGTTCTAAGTTCTATGGTTAGAGTTGTGGGAAGGGAAATGGCCAGACATGGATTTCACCATCAAAGCCTGTGAGTGATGGCGAGTCCCACTTTCCAGATGCACGTGACCCTAGACCTGGTGGATTTGTGCATGTGGTGGTGAGGGCTAATTTGGAAAGGAGTGAAAGGGATGGTTTTGGGGAAGGCATCCCAATCACAAATGGTGACTCCAAGTTATAGGCAGCTTTGTCTGATGCATAACATGATCTCAGGGCTGTCTAAAGTTTTTCTCTCAGATCCTGGAGCTGTAGTCTTGCACCATCCCAGAAAAGAAGATAAAGGGACATACATTCAAGATTACATCAGCAGCATCTTGTGAGGCAGCAAGGCACCAGCTTAGATGGGCATAAAGGTGGAGTCAGAGTGGGGAACATGAGTAAAGAGCACAGTACCAGTGGGCAGGAAGAAGAGCGTTAGAAGCAGAGATGTTTGTGCTGTTCATTCCAGATGAAGGTGAGCAAAATTGGTCCATAAGCCAGTGAGGCAGAATCAGTTAGCTGGACAGCTAGTTTGTAATGTACAGGTGATGCTAACAGTACAGGTTCAATTCCCACACTAGCTGAGGTTACCATGAAGGCCCTACATTCTCAAACTCACCCCTCGCCTGAGGTGTAGTGACCCTCAGGTTAAACAACCAACAGTCATCTCTCTCTAATGAGAGAGTAGCCTATGGTCCATCAGGACTATGATGATTTTACCTTTTCTACTGAAATATTGCACTATAGAAGTTTGCCAAGCTTCCTTTCAGGGCATTTTCCATTCCTGTGAGCTGGGGCTGTTTTCCCTGAAGCATCAGAGGCTGAAGAGTGACCTTATAGAGATTTATAAAATCACGAGGAGCATGGATAGGATAAATAGGCAATGTCTTTTCTCTGGGGTGGGGCGAGTCCAGAACTAGAGGGCATAGGTTTAGGGTGAGAGGGGAAAGATATAAAAAAAACCTAAGGGGCAACGTTTTCACGCAGAGGGTGGTACATGTACGGAATGAGCCGCCAGAGAAAGTGGTGGAGGCTGGTACAATTGCAACATTTAAAAGGCATCTGGATGGGTATATGAATAGGAAGGGTTGGGAGGGATATGGGCCAGGTGCTGGCAGGTGGGACTAGATTAGGTTGGGATATCTGGTCGGCACGGACGATTTGGACCGAAAGGTCTGTTTCCGGGCTGGACATCTCTATGACTCTATGACATAGATACATAGGAACACCATTATTTATAACATCACAGACCATCCAGATTTAAAAATGTATTGCCATTCAACCACAGTCCCTGGGTCAAAAACATCAATCATGCTACCTAAATTACTGCAGTCGTTTGAATAGGCATTTCCTGACATTCTGACAGACAAACATAGTGGACAATACTTGCCAGTGAAATTCATATTCTATGAGTGAGTAAAACAATTAAACTCATTTAAGTTTTCAATTTGGCAGATTCTGTGGATAATTATTTTCAGAATTAAGTTCACAGGTATTGCAGAGGTTGTTTAAAGCTTTCCAAAATTTTCACAACAAGCTTTTAGGTAATGACGTGCCATATTGTATAAGATCAATAAACATTCTTGGTGGGGTTTAATGTGTCATCTCTAACAGGAAGCCATTCAGTCAGCTATGTTAAAAGTTTACTGCATTACTCAGCAGCATACACTGTCATAGTCTACATGAGTATAAATCTCCTTATAGGGCTGTATTTCACAACAGCTAGAAAATCTTGTTGTTTATGTTTCAAATGAGTTACTTAACAATTGCAGTGTAAGCATTACTACACACTCTATGGTATCATTACCATTTAGATGCTGTTCTTATCTGTCTTTTTTCAATGCACTATATCTTTTTGGTGCTTAAAGAAGTGGTTAGCATTTACAAAAGTAAAAATCTACAGTTGTTATTTTTCCCAACATAGACCGGAAGTTAAATTACTATACTCTGTTCAGATAAAACAATTATTGAATCATCTTCATGCAAGCAAAGTGGATAGGCTAAAGAGATTGTTCCTCTTGTAATAGATTTACTCTAGCAGATTGCTCCCACCACTCAACAAAGCAAGTGATTCATACTTGGCGTGCACTAATTTTCACACATATTGGCAATCTTCCAGATCTACATTCATGTGTTTATTTATGATAAATCCCAGACAATGTATGTTAGCAAACAATGTAGTGGGAGCCACACATTTAGGCTGAGTCTGTTTTCACCATATGGATTTAAATAAACTTACATGAATAGCAAGAACAGTGTAAGCCTTTGCATGATGTTCTTTATAGAGGGAACTATATCCAGGAGCTTCACAAGGGTTATCAGGCAAAAATGGAAGCTGAGACAAAGGAGGAGATATTATGAGTCATGATCTTATGCTTTATCAGAAGAGTTGAGTTTTATGATGAGTTTTAAAAGAGGAGAAGAAAGATGTGAGGGGAAGGGATTTATTAATAGAATAATAGATTTTTTTAACTTCAAAACTATACTTCATTCATAAAAAGATCTTTAGAGAAATGGAATGATACTGCTCAGGAGAAGGCTATTCGGCCTGACAGTTCTATGCTGTCTTGTTAAAAGAGCTATTCAATTAGTTGCACTCCTTTGCCTTTGCCTTACAATTTTTCCCCTACAAATATTGATCTATTTCCCTTTTGAATCTAGCTACACTACATTCTCAAGGGTTTCTTTGTAAATTGTAATAGCTGGCTATTTAAAAAGAAATTCCCTCGTATTTGTCAATTAGCTTGAATCTATGTTCCTGGTTACTGATCCTTCTGAACTAGAAACGATTTTCCTTCATTTACTCAATCAAGACCCTCCATAATTTTGAACACTTCTATAAAAGTATGAAACTATGAACATGCAAATAATGTCAAGACCCTCTGATTGTTCAGCCGATATTCCATTTTATACCAGACCATGTGATCTCCTGGGAGAAACATACAAGTCCAAACCAATTGGAGGGAAACAAAATCTGCAAAATTACTTAAAGGTGAGATTAGCCCAACCACAAACAGGTCCAATATACAGTTGAAGGAAAGCGGCAATTCAGGATTCATTATACAAGTGGTGCTGGAAGAGCACAGCAGTTCAGGCAGCATCCAAGTAGCTTCGAAATCGACGTTTCGGGCAAAAGCCCTTCATCAGGGCTTTTTATTCATTGTACAAGTCAACTGCTTTGTTCAAAGGTCACTACCCTCTGGGGAATGAACTCCTTCCTGCCATATCAACTTGATCTGACCTTGTCAATTGAAAATTGCATTCCCTGATCATACCTAACCATTTAATGAAAACAAATAGTCAATTAGAACTCAATGTTATACACATATTGTCTTATAATGGTCAGTCAGCTGCTTCCTAAGTTTATGCATCTCCAGAGTGTCAAGCCCAACTGTTTAAATTTATCTCAATTCCCAAGATGCTATATTTTGGTAACTAATCTGGAAGTCCTATTTCCCACCCTCTCCAAAGTTTCACTATTGCCCACCATGTCGGGAAACCAAAATGGACACATTAATACAAGAGAGGCCTGTCTAAGGTCTTAAACAAATTATTATGTTTCATCTTGTAATCAGTTGTCTCCTGAATAGACTTTAACATCCTATTTGTTCTAGCTCTTACTTCTTGACATTGCTTAAGGACCTGATTTAGAAAAAATGGAGTTAGATTAGCCATGAATTTAATTGAAATACAGATCTGATGTGAGCACCTGTATGGATTACTTCTGCTCCTGCTTCTTTTTTTTGTATGTTCTTCGCAAAGTAAGCACTCAGATCTATTTCCTTTACCACCATCATTTAATATTTTCCCTGACAAGTGTATGAATAATAAGTAACTTCCCTGTCCTCAAGCATAGCATGATATTGATCGAAATACAACATTATTTTTGAGTCATGAATCCAGTGTCACATATTAAGGGTGCCTGAAGCAGTCCAGCATCATCAATTCTGAGGAAGGGTCATCAGACCTGAAACATTAACTCTGATTTCTCTTCATAGATGCTGCCAGACCTACAGAGCTTTACCAACAATTTCTATTTTCTGTTTCTAATTTCCAGCATCTGCAGTTTTTGATTTGAGTAAGAAGAAGTTTGTAGTTTTAAAAAGAAGTTACTGGTACACATTGTGAGTTGTATCTACAACGTTGCCTTATTCAAGCAATGAAGGAGCATTCCCACCAGAATGAGAATGAGTGTGATTGTGTGTGTATGCGTGTGTGCGTGTGGGGAGAGTTTGCCCAGATAAAGTCATATAAATGACTTTTCAAATGGTTGATGTGGGCTCAGCATAAGTAACATCTTGTTAGGCAGTTAACTACAGCTTAGGTGAGGACAATTCAGTGGAAATGTCCAGACTGCAAAGAAATAGCCTTTGTGTCTCTCTCCCTTCTTTGTGGAGAGGTCAAAGAAAATTCCGCATGGCTATTTATTCTCCCTCACATTTCTGTGTCTGTCATTTTCTTTGTAAATCCCCCATTGAAAGGAAATGAGGAGGAAATCACTTTCAGAGGCACCGAACGGCTGAATCCTCAACCAGTGAATTCAAGACTGGAATTCCTCACAGCGGCTTCAGTGGCAGTTTTCATCAGTGTCGGTCCAGGTCTCTTTGTGATGGCTTCGGAGTTGATCTGTGATACCAGGCAGCTTTTCTTCATCATCGTAGGGGTTCAGTCCGGGTTTCCAATTAGGAGCGGCCAGGGGATGGTGTCAGGTCCTTAAGCTCAGAGCTGTGAAATATACTAGTTTGTCTCCTTTAAAAATTTATTTTTTATTATTATATTACTTTGGAAGGACTGTTATTCTGAACTTTTTATTTCTTTATTTTTCTAATTTATTTCTGTGAGTTTGTACTTTTGAATGTCTGTAATACTGAACTTCTTATTTCTTTATTTCTCTATTTTTTCCTAAAAATTTGTACTCAAGAATTTGTACCTAAGTACCCTCGTACCTAAGATGGAGCCATTAGTGGTGACTTGTAAAAGTTTCACTGTGTTCATGTGAGTACATGTGACAATAAACTTAATTTAATTCAATTGGAGACTGAGAATCAGTGTATTCACAATCTTATGTCATGAGCAAAGAGACAGAAGGAGTCAAAAAGAAACCAATAGAAAAAGTTAAAAATCACACAACACCAGGTTATAGTCCAACAGTTTTAATTGGAAGCCCATTAGCTTTTGGACTGTCACTCCTTTATCAGTGGAGGGCTCAATTCTAACACACAGAATCTGTTTGAATACCATATTGTCTAGCTATCACCCATTGTTAACAGCCAACCTGAGAATGCAACTTTTTTAAAAAAGGTTTTGTGATTTACACATGAAAGAAGTGAAACTATCATGGTATTCAAACAGATGAAAGACTCAACAGACAATCAATTTTTCAATGTATAATTTCAGTTACATCACACTGTAAATTTTTGCTATAAATTCTGTGTGTTATGATTGAGCCCTCCACTATGAAGGAGCGACGCTCCGAAAGTTAGTGTGCTTCCAATTAAACCTGTTGGACTATAACCTGGTGTTGTGTGATTTTTAACTTTGTACACCCCAGTCCAACACCGGCATTTCCAAATAGAAAAAAGCTCATCGATGTCTGTGGTAGCCTTTTTTCTTTCTCTTTCCTATCTACAATAATTGCTTTGCGTATTTGTCTTGTCACTTTGTGTGCGTGTTTGTATGTGTGTGAGACTTCTCAGAAAGCAATAGAGTTTAAATTATAAAGATGAGCTATTCTTCTTGACTACTTTTTGTCACTTGTTAAAAAACAGTTTGATTACAATAAAAGATGCAATAAAAAGATTCGGATATTTTCGCTCTTGCCTGATTTTCCCAAGTTTCTTGCTATTGCCACAACACATCAGTGAGGGGAAAATCCACCCCTGGTATTTTCATAATAATGTAATTTCTCACTAACAAAAATAGCAAACCCCTTTATGACCTATTCCATCATTTCTCAACTGTTGTAGTCTTTTATATTAATTTCTGTTCTTCATTTACACAGCACATAATTACAGTTCTAACAGTGCATTTCTAGTGATCCTTGTATTTACATAAGTTCTCTTCATTACCTTTATTATTCATTCTTCACTATTTTCCAACGAAGAGAAAGTGAGGACTGCAGATGCTGGAGATCCGAGTCGAAAAGTGTGGCGCTGGCAAAACATAACCAGTCAGGCAGCATCTGACGAGCAGGAAAGTTGACGTTTCAAGCATTCCTGGTGAAAAGCTTCTGCTCAAAATGCCAACTCTCCTGCTCCTCAGATACTGCCTGACCAGCTGTGCTTTTTCAGCACCACACTTTTTGACTGTTTTTCCTGTGTGGTCCAACTACATTGTTTGAATCTATAATATAATTACAATTGGGAAATCTAACTTTGAAAATATCTGCACTGTCCCATGCTGAAATCATTTAAATGTAATTTAAAAGTAAGCCACTGTTATCCATGTACTCCCAGGGAGATTAGGTACAGACTGTCCTTTCAAAACAACTTGAGCATTGAACATGTTCCATGTATCTAGGAAATGGAGATATCTCTTTTAACAAAGATCCCATAGCCAGAGGTTGAGTCCTATGATTTGGCTGTTCCTCTCCAGTGATCTGGGCCTGACCATTAACAACTCAGAAACTACTGTTCTGGCTCCCTTTAATGGAGGCCAGTTATGGGGTCCTTGTAAGGATTCTGCAAAACATATGATTCATATTCAGGATGCCATTAATAACCAAACGTAAAGCTACTACAATATCTTACATCAAATCATTGAATAGAATAGAATATACTTCATTGTCACTTTTACTCAAGTACAGGAGTACAGTGAAAAGTTTAAACGTCACCTCTCTTGGTGCCATTTTAGGCAGAAAGTACTGAGGTGCCAATCTTAGATACAGAAAGAGGAACAAGAAAGTAAAATGTTGCATTACGTTACAGTGATTGGCAGTACAAGTTAGAAATAAGACCCAGTTAAAAAGGATAAACATTACAGTCAGATAAACAAATAACAGGTAAACATTACAGTAGCTCAGTGCAGGGGCTTCCACATGGGCCTCGCAAGCTGCTGACCGCCATTGCCAGACGCTAGTCCAATAACTATGCCCACATTGCTCCAGGTCTCCAGCCCACTCTGCTTTGGCTCTCAGCTGCTCCACACCACTCCAGCTTCCAGCCTGCTATGCAGCACTCCAGGACTCCAGCCTGCTTCACTCTGGCTCTCAGCTGCTCCAAGATAAACAAAAACATTTAAAATCTTAGAAGAAAAAGAGAGAGGGAGAAAGTTGGGGAGGAAAGTGGACAGATTCACAAGCCCTGGTCTGAGAAGCCCGAATGCCGACTGCTCCATCGCTGCCATCTTGAATCATTTGTACAATACAGATGATCAACAACAATGGCCTGCCAGAAGCCAAAGACTACTCTGGGCAAAGTCTTCTTGGCAGGATGCCAAGGCCTTTTCAGTTATCCTAGTGTGGAAACTCAAGAGCTTAGGCAGCTAAACATTCATGATATTCTCAGGAACTTGTTTGATTGGAGATCAGCGAGTAACTTCTCAGAGTTTTATTCCAAATTGGCCTAAAGTTATTTTTATTATTTTTATGCCTCTCCAAGGAGGTTACTTGGCAAGTACAATGCACAAGATGATGGAGGATCACAAGCGCAAAGATTGTACCATTCCATAATAAGATACTTTTGATGAACTACCTGGTGTTTTCATAAATTTGTGGGTTTGGAATCGGAAGTGATGAACAGATATTTCCAATGCTAATATATACATTTGCAATGAATTTTTTGTCAAGAGGGCCAAGCAATACTAAGATTGATTCTAGTGTCTTTTTCAATGATCCTAATGAGGTTTGCTAATTCTGTCCAGAACAATTATAACATTTCTCCACTGAGGGAATTGAGGTCTTAATTTAATTAAATATCTTGGATTTATAAAACATTTTCATGTTTTCTGGACATGTCAAAATACACACATGCAATGTTCATACTTATACCTCTGTAATTAGGCAGACAGAAACCTGATTTCAAGTTTCATACAAGAGTTAGTTCCTCCAATAATGAATGGTGCCAAAATGTCTACTTATATCATATGGGCTTAAATCATTGTTTGGGTTTGAATGCACAGCTTTCTGATTCCAAGATAAGAAAGAGATAGATAAATACTATTAAAGGCATCAATGGATAAGGAAAGAAAGCAGGAATATGACTTTGAGATTGAGCATCAGCCATGATTATAGTGAATGGTGGAGCAAGCACACACGGCCAAATGGACGAATCTTGCTTCCAGTTTCTACATTTCTATGTTTTATTTGCTTCTAAATTTGCTAATTGGAAATTGTGGCAGCTGTGCAGAGGTTCTATGGTTATCTCAGCTGCCGGACACATATAAAAATTCTTTTCACACTCTGTGAAATACTGCGGTCCAGCTGCAAAGATATGTGTGAGCCGGCCAGTAAGTTTATTTTCATTTGCCTGTGATGAAAGGAAGAATACAGATAGAGAGAGCAGCTAGAAAGAGAGGAACTCATTCACAGTCTACATAGATAAAATACTTAAAACCTCAGAAATGAGAGACACTAGCAAAGCGAAGAAGACAGAGAGAGAGAGAGAGAGAGAGAGAGTCACAATAAAGGACCGAAAGCAGTACTGAACCCTAAGGGTAACCATGGTAATCACCATTCAGCATGAAACTTGTCACGACCCAGAGCAATTATTAATGTGGCTAACCCCAGTATGCACACACCTATTTTACGTTGTTTTAAATCGCTTCACCACAAGGAAGTGTTTGTGTATTTGTCAATTGATCATCTTTTTTTATTTTGAAATTCAAATATTTCTTATTTATTGCTTGAAATCTCATTAAAAGTGTCTATTCAGGATGGAAGCATGTAAAATGTCCTTTTTTTTCTGCTATCTACATACATAATGAAGGCAAAGCAGGGGATGTGAGGAGTTGTGCTGCTGCAACAAAACAAACCTTATAATAGGCATGGAAAGAAAATATCTTTGGTTAAAAAAAAATCTACCCTACCCAGACATACAAGCGGTGAGAATGAGACATATTTAGTAACCTTGGGAAACTGTAAACAGGAAAGATGTTTCTAATTACTTCAAATGCTCAATTAGGAAATCTAATTGTGGTTATTTATAAAGCAGGACTGTGATAAAGTAACATAAATTACATGGTGTCAGATGTTTATGCATAATATCATTTAAGATAGCTAACAAGCTGGATCTGGTCAGTATCTTAACCAAATACATGATAGTCTAAGGGAGGAGGACAATACTTCCCAGCACTACTTTATCTAATAGGTTTGTGTTGATAGAAACCAGTGTATCATCAAGATGGAATTTCTTCATGGGCATTGCCCGCGTCTAGCGTGAATTGAGAGAGACCATGGCGCAGATTTCCTAACAATCATTTCCTTGTTTGATAATTGCTCATAGGTATTTCGTGTTTTCATGCAACCAGTCAGGCATTGACCTTAGAATGTACAGCTTCTTGGAAGATGTGTTGGTTTCTGAGCTGTACAAGATTGAAAATGATGGCTACTTTGTTTCTAGAGCTTGAATGAGCACAATCTAATTGGGCACTCTCCGTCTGCAAATTAATCTTGTCAAGTGACTACATCCGGGACCTATGAGGAGACTGCTGATTGGTACATAGGGCTTAATTTGCTCAATTTTTGACAACGTACATTATTGAGTGATATTCATGATGTGCCATGTTGACTTCTCTCCCATGATCACCTTCTCATCATCTCATTAATTATGCAACTGAGCTTTTTGGTGCCCATCTCTTAAAATTATACAGCAGTGCTGCTGCTGCTATACTTAAAGTGCACACCACTTCAGAAGTTTTGAACCAGGAACTGTTCTCAAAAACTGGTGCTCCACGGTTAATACTGAGCACAAGGCCCAGAAGAGAAGGTTTACACCCTGTTTCGCTACCAGGGATCTGGACCTGCTGGTGGATGAGGTGGAGAGGAGAGGAAGCCATCACTTGTCCTGCTGACTGGCAAAGGAGGTCACGCCACCAAACCTAGCAGCTTGGACAGAGACAGTGACCTAGGGCAGTGCTGTGACCGGAGTTAAAGTAAATGCTGAGCAGTGCGGGAAGATGTTCAATGGTTTGCACTTCACAAGATTAAGCGCTGCCTTCTTACTTCACATTCATGTTCTCCCACTCACTCTAGCTCTGCCACTGTACACACATCTCACCATGTCTCAGGGTCAGCAACTCTCACTAATGCATGCAACATGTCCGCCCAATGGCTTTCAACCACCTCATCCTTGCAACCTCCTATCCTGCCTGTCCTCTATACTTCCTACTCATTCACTGCGAATACTTCACCATCTTTCCTGCTCCTGTGTCATCACCAACATCGCTCGCTCGCATCCATCTCCATCATACTCAATCCTTTCTTTTGTCTGATTGCAGGGAAATTGGCCCACAACTGGGCTTAGATGGTGAACAGCAGCAACAGGGTGGATAGCACAAGGTTCCTCACCCCATATAAGGAGAAAACACTTGATTTGGTTAGAGAAGAGCAGAACTACTCATGCAGGGATATGGAGATCTCCCATGGGCAACTAAGCATGTAATACATGCCAACCATTTCTTTTAAATTTTCCTTTTTCTTAAAGAGAGTTTCAGCTACTCTTGAGGTAATTTTGGAACTGCTGGTTTGATGATGGTCACTAAACACTGGAATAATGCCCATTCTTTTAACTGTTCCATTTCTTTGCCCCAACTAGACTTCCTGTAATTATAGGCAAAGCTATGAGTTTCATTCCCATAAAATCATGGTCCATTGACAGGTAATTTATTAACTACCCCAACTAGTCCAAGCAACAAGTCACACTCTAGTTGGACTTTAAACACTGGAAGTGCAATACACTCTGCACCTATCCCACTTACCAACACTTTGGCATTCATTGAATTTTCTGGAAGGAAGCTAAATCCTTCTCCAGCAAGAGACCTTCAGTACTTTTACCCCTTAGTATTGGTATCCAAGCGTAAGCCATGATCTTATAGTATGGTGGGACAGGCTTGAGGGGCTGATTGGCCAACACCTGCTCCTATTTTTTGAACTGCAATATTTATCTGCTTTTCCGACCTTCTCAGAGTTTGTCTGTGAAGATCTTCTGACATGCTGAGACTGGAAGATCTCCCACCTCCTGTCAAACTTTTGCACCAAGGCTTTTAGTATTGAATTTGGGAACTTCTCTCCTCCTTTCTATGCTATTCAGTGGCTTTCCCGGATGAAATCAATTTTGCCCTGAATTCCAACACCTGATTCAGCTGTTTTTAAAAGAGATAACCCATCATTATGTAACATACACTATTTTGAACCTGTGCTAACCCCTCTCAATTTTGTCTCCTCTGTTTAAATGCGTAACCATTCAGCAGTGCACTTAGCCTTGGATACACATTACAGACCCAGATGACTGTCTGCAATAGCTGGTACTGCACACTCAAGTGGGTGGTGGGGGTGGGGTACTCAACTGAGATATGATTCAATTATTATTCACCAATATGAAAATGCTCAGCCCAGCTGGGGTATGGTGGAAACAGAAACTACTCAGTCGATTTTTATTTTAGTTGCCATTCTGTGGAAACAAAATATTTAAAGTATGTGCTATGAAATTAATTAAATCATTAATTAGGTTTGCCACTCTGCACAGATAGAGGAACTTGATGGGCAGCACATTGGCTCAGTGGTTAGTGCTGCTACCTAGGGACCCAGGTTCAATTCCAGCCTCAGGTGACTGTCTGTGTGAAGTTTGTGCATTCTCACTATCTGTGTGGGTTTCCTCTGGGTGTTCTGGTTTCCCCCCAACAGTCCAAAGATGTGCAGATTAGGTGAACTGGCCATGCTAAGTTGCCCATAAAATTCAGGGATGTGTAGGCTAGGTGCTTTAATCAGGGGAAATGTGAAGTTATAGGGGAATGGGTCTGGGTGGGATCCTCTTCAGAAGGTTGGTGTGGACTTGTTGGGCCAAATGGCCTGTTTCCACAATGTAGGGAATCTATGTTTTGGTGTGAGCAAAAGCTGTAAAAAACTGTTGTCAAAGCTGGAAAAAACTATTGTGACACTCCAATTTCATGTATAAGTGTAGATGTTGCCAAATATTGTACAAGTTACAGGATATGCTCCTGCAGACTATTCAAATGTATTACATACAAGGTACAGTCATTAACTGATAAGGCCAGGCCATTGTTTCGGGACTCTAATGATTCAGCAGAACATCATTCATCTCTTTGCAGACAAGAATTACAGGACTTCCTATTATTTATCATAGAAATTATTAGGATGTCTGAATTGCTATTCTGTGGAAACAAAATATTTAAAGTAAGTACCATGAAATTAATTAAATTACCAATTACGCACATATATAGGAAATTGATTCTTGTAACCCACGCAGAGGATGGTGTCTATGTAGAAACAGAGGAAGTGGTAGAGACGGATATAGTTACGACAGTTAAAAGACATTTGGACAGGTGCGTAAATAGGAATTGGTTTAGAGGAATTTGGGCCAAGCATAGGCCTAGTTCAATAGAACTAGTTCATTTTAGGAAATCTGGTCGGCATGGACAAGCTGGGCTGAAGGGCCTGTTTCTGTGCTGTACAACTCTATTAAATGACTTCCAACATTCATTTTTTTTTGTTTTTTTTTCATTACACTCCCTTGGAGTGCCATGGAAAATCATCTAAAAGGAATGCTTTACCTTTGTTAACTTAATTTGAGAATGGTTGCATGGAATTGTTGGATTCACTTTGTATTCTGACACACCAATGGTTGAAAATATGTAGACTAACCTGCAGGCTTTTATTAGCCTGCAATCTTCAGAGAGTACAATGGGCTTTTGTTTTGGTACTTGACCAGTACATTGTATGCCAGCTGCACCATGTGATCAAGGCTGTTGAGTGGCTCCTTACAATGTTACTTCTAATTCCCTGTGCCTCAGGACATGCAACAGCATTCAGGCAAAGAAATGTTGGCAAATCAGTGCTGCTCTTAACTTTTCGAGGCACCCGTTAATTTAAATTTTTAATGATACAAGTGTATTATTTAATTGGACTTCCCTTCACACCAGCAGTGCCAATAGGGTTCCAAGCGATTACTTTCCTTTGACTTGATCTTGTGATGAAGGCCTCTTTGTGTTTGTTGGACAATGTGCCTGCTCCTTCGCGACAGTGAAATATTTAATCTGAGTGTAATGGTACCATTTTGAGCTCGCATATAACATAATACTTTCACAAGTTTCTCACAAGGGTTATCCCAAATTGCAGGTAATCTATAAAATCATAAGAACATAAGATATAGGAGCAGAGTTAGGCCATTTGGCCCATCGGGTCTGCTCCATCATTCAGATCATGGCTGATGCGCTTCTCACCCCCATTCTCCTGCCTTCTCCGCGTATCCCTTGATCCCCTTGCTATTCAAGAACCTATCTATCTCTGTCTTAAATACACTCAATGATGTGGTCTTGACAGCCCTCAGCAGCAATATGTTCCACAGATTAACCATCCTCTAGCTAAAGAAAGTCCTCCTCCTCTCAGTTCTAAAGGGTCGGCCCTTCACTCTGAGGCTGTGCCTTCGGGTTCTTATCTCTTCTACAGAGACGTCAGTCTGAGCAGCAACAGAGTGAAGGAGAGCAAACCGGGGGTTGAAGAGCAAATGGCAGCAGGATAGATACCTGAGGAACTGGGTCAGTCAGAGTGAACCTGGGGTGAATAACAGGATATTCCCCTCCCCTCCCTTTTATTGAAACATTGATTACTTAATTGAATTAACAGTAATTGCTGTAATAAAATTAAAACAAATCATGGCTACAGATGGTAACTAAGAAGCACAGCATTTCTACATCAGACTAGAATAACAGAGCTCCAATAACGAGTGATGGACTCAACCAAAAGCCATTATCTAGCAGCTAAGACAAACAGATACATTTCTAAAAACAGCTAACACTTACAAGTTGATAAAGGAAATTCATAGATTAGTAATAAGCAGAAAAATATTTACAAATTATTTAATGTAACCCTTCATAACTTATATGTTATTTGGAATTGCAATAGCTACAATCCAGTACTACCCTCTATCAATAGGATACAACTAACTGAAGTTGCAACCTCAATGTGTGCACAAATCATATGCTGCTAGATCAGAACTTACCCATTAAGTGTATTCATCTCACTCAATTTACAAGCCGGTTTGGAGAATTATGATAAACTCAATGTTAGACATTTGTCTATGGAATTGAAAGATTGTACTTTCAAGCTCCATTCTAGGAACTCAAAACAAAAACAAAGCTAACACACCAGTGCAGTACTGAAGGACTGATGAACCTGTCAGAAGTATTTCAGGTTAAATCTGCTCTGTCCATAAAAAAAGACATGATATTGTCTGCCTTCTGCAGGACCATTCCCTCTGAAACACCCTGGTCCACTCTTCCTTCACTCGCTACATCCCTCCCACGGCCCTATGGCACCTTCACCTGCAATCACTGACAGTGTAACACATGCCTATTTACCTTCTCCTTCCTCAGTATCCAAGGGCCCAAACATATCTTCCAGGTGAAGCAGCACTTTACCTGCACTTCTCACAATCTAGCCTACCACACTCGCTGCTCACAATGTGATCTACATTGGGAATACAAAGCTTGGACTGAGTGTCCACTTTGCAGAACACCTATGTTCTGCCGCAAAAAAGACCCTGAACTTCCAGTTGCCTGCCACTTTAACACAAGCATCCAGTTCCCTGGCCAATATCTCTGATTCAGGCTTGCTGCAATACAAACTGGAAGAACAACACCTCACTTTCCGCTTTGGGACCCTGCAGCCCTGTGGGTTCATTATCGAGTTCAATAAAGGCCTGAACTCCCCCTTGTCCCAGCACCCAGCCTAACCCACCAGGCTTGTTATCACATCGTCTGCCATCATACACAATCTATTGTCAGCCACTGTCAGTCTCCAATGAGCTGTTGTCCCTGGAGCATCAGAGGCTGAGGAGTGACCTTATTGAGGTTTATAAAATCATGAGGGGCATGGATAGGATAAATAGATAAAGTCTTTTCCCTGGGGTGGGGGAATCCACAACTAGAGCGCATAGATTTAGAGTAAGATGGGAAATATGTAAAGGGACCGAAGGAGCAACATTTTCATGCAGAAGGTTGTGCATGTAAGGAATGAGTTGTCAGAGGAAATAGTGGAGGCTGGTACAAATGCAGCATTAAAAGGCATCTGGATGGGTATATGAATAGGATGGGTTTAGAGGGATATCGGCCAAATGCTGACAAATGTGACTAGATTAGGTTAGGATAACTGATTGGCATGGACAAGTTGGACTGAAGGTTCTGTTTCTATGCTGCACATCTCTATGACTCTATGACTGTGTTTACCCTCCTCGTCAGATCGTTATCCACTCCTTTGTCTGTTCAACTGTTCTTTTCTCTCTTTGGGCTCTATTGCCACCTATCATTTACTCCCCTCCCCCCTACTTCCCACCTTACCTTCTGCATATAAACCTGACCTTTTCCTAGCTACTGGACTGAAACGTTAACTCTGATTTTTCTTCACAGATGCTGCCAGACCTATTGAGCTTTTCCAGCAACTTCCGATTTTGTTTCTGATTTGCAACATCCGCAGATCTTTCGGTTTTATTTTAGTGAGTGACCAGATGAGTGGGTCGGGTTGTATAATCAGTTCCTAGATTTTTGTTTGCAGTTGATAAGGTTGGTTTAGTTGATTAAGTTCAAACTGACAGGAGAATTCGGCCTTGTGGAATGCTCTTTCTGCAACATCAGGGACACTGCATGTGTGGAGCATCCATGAGGCTAAGAATAGAGTGGATAGCGCATTTAGTGAGCTGAGCACACCATCAGTAAGAGCGACTCATTCAGAGAAGAGTTGGGTGGCCACCAGGAAATGGGCAAGTGTGGGCAGGGGTGGCCATTCCCCTCTCAAACAGCATATTGTTTTGGAATTTGTTGGGGGGAATGGCCTCTCAGTGGTACCCTGACTGGCTCTGTTGTACAGCAAGGAGTGTCAAAGTGAAGACGAGCGGTAGTGAAATGGGACTCTATAGCCGAGGGCACTGATTGAGACTCCAAGATGGTGTGTTACCTCCTGTTGCCAGGATCAAGGAAGTCTCTGAGTGAGCACAGGATACTCTGAAGGGGGATGAACTTATGGTTCATATTGTTACTAACAATATAGGTGGAAAGAGAGATGAGGTCCTACAAAGGGACTTCAGGGAAGTAGGAAGTTGAAAAGCAGGACTTCTAGGGTTGTAATCTTGGGATAACTTTCTGTGCCACATGCCAATCAGGCTAGGAATAGGAAGATGGTACTGTTAAATACATGGTTAAAACGCTAGTATAGGAGGGAGGGCTTCAGAGGGCTATTGCTGCACGGTTGACCTGGTCCATGCCCTACTCCTCAGGTATTTATCCTACTGCCACTGCCCGCTGCCACTGTTCATCCCCAGCTTTGCTCTCCTTTACCCTGTTGCTGCCACTGTCACTGCTCAGACTGAATCATTGAGATGTCTTCTGGGATATTTGGGACCTGTACCAGAAGGATAGGTTGCACCTAAAGCGGAGGGGCACGGATATTTTGGCAGTGAAGTTTGCTAGTGCCATTCAGGAGGGTTTAAACAGTGTGGCAGAGGGATAGAAACCAGAGCCATGAAAGACTAAGAGGAGGAACAGACAAGAAGAGGTTACTGAATAAAGCAGAACTGGTGGTCTGAGATGTGTTTGTTTTAATGCAAGGAGTATGACAGTAAGGGAGACAAATTTACAGTTTGGATTAATACATATAACATTATGTAGCTATTGCAGAGACTTGGTTGAGAGAGTAATAAAACTGGCAGCTTAACAATTTGGGATTTAGATGTTCCAGATAAGTTATAGAGGGATGTAAAAGCAGTAGGGGAGCTGTGTAACTGATAAGGGAGTATATTACAGCTCAACTGTGGGAGGACATCTTGGAGGGCTCATGCAGTGAGGCCATATGGGTAGAGCTCAGGAATAGGAAAGATGCAATCAATTCAATGTGATTGTACTATAGTCCTCCCAACAGCTGCCAGGAAATAGAGGAACAGATATCTGGACAGAATATGGAAAAATGTAAAAACAACAGGTTGTTGTGGTGGGTGATTTGAACTTCCCCTGTGTTGACTGAGACTAGCTTAGTATGAGGAGCTTAGATGGGGGAGTTTGTTAGGTGTGACCAGGTTGTTTTTTTGAAACAATATGTAGATAGTCCAACCAAACCTGCTGTTGGAGAATGAGCACAGATTGAAGTTTCAGGGGGAGCATTTCAGGAACAGTGACCATAAGTCAGTAAGTTTTAAGTTACTTATGGATGAGGATAAGAGTAGTCCTTTAGTGAAAGTACTAAATTGGAAGAAGGCTGACAACCACATTATATCAGGAACTGGGGAATATAGAGTGTGTGCAGTTGGTTGAGGGTAAATCTACATCTGGCAAGTGAAAAGCTTTTAAAGGCCAGTTGATAAGAGTTCAGGACACGCATGTTCCTGTGGAAATGAAGTGTATTATTGATAAGATTCAGGAACCTTGGATGACAAGAGAAATTATGAGGTTAGTCATAAACAAAAAGGAAGCATACCTAAGGTTTAGGAAAATGAAGGCAACAGAATACGATGATAGCAAGTAAGATCTCAAACAGGGGCTTAAGAGGGCTAAAAGGTGCCATGAAACATCTTTGGCAATCAGAATTAAGGAAAATCCCAAGGCATTTTACACATATACAAAGGAGCAAAAGGGTATCTAGGAAAAGGGTAGGTCCACTCAAGGACAAAGGAGGGAATTTATGCATGGAGGCAGATGATGTGGGTAAGGACCTTTGCATCGATATTCACAAAGGTGAAGAACATATGGATGGTGAGTTATGATAAAAGTGGGGCATATCAATATAAAAAATAAGGTAGTGTTGAGTGTTTTAAAAAGCATTAAGATATATAAGTGCCCAGGTGGTACAATGGTTAGCACTGCTCCCTCATAGCGCCAGGGACCTGGGTTCAATTCCAGTCTCAAGCAACTGTCTATGTGGAGTCTGTGCATTCTCCCTTATCTATGTGGGTTTCCTCTCATAGCCCAAAGATGTGCAGGGGTTAGTGGATTGCCTGTGCTAATTTACCTATGGTGTCCAGGGATGTGCAGGCTAGGTGGATTAGCCATGGGAAAATTCAGCATCCCAGGGATTGGGTGGGATGCTCTTCGGGCGGGGGGAGGGGGGGCAGTGTGGACTCGATGGGTTGAATGGGTTACTTCCATACCATATGGATTCATACAAGACAGAGAGTAATAGTGTAAGGTTGCTTTTTGGCTGGAGTTCTGTGCCCAATGGTGTACTGCACAGATCAGAGCTGGGATCCCTGCTGTTTTCTAATATATAAATGATTTGGAGGAGAATGCAGGTAATCTAATTATTGAGTCTGTGGACAACACAAAGTTTGGAGGAGTTTGCACAGCGGATTGAAAATAGGTAAGGTGGTCAAGAAGGTATTTGACATACTTTCCTTCATCAGTCAGGGCACAGAATATAAAAATAGGCTCATTTTTATAGTATGGAAACCATAGAACTTTAGTTAGGCCACATTTGGAATATTGTGTATAGTTCTGGTCATCGCACTACCAGAAGATTTTGGAGGTTTTGGGGAGAATACAGAAACGGTTTACCAGGATGTTGTCTGGTTTGGAGGGTATTAGTATGAGGAGAGATTGGACAAATTTGGTTTATTTCTACTTGAATGTTGAAAATGAGGGGTGACCTGACAGAAGGTCATAAAATTATGAAAGAATGGATCGAATGGATAGTCAGAGATATTTGCCCAGGGTAGAAATGTCAGTTACTAAGGAACATAGGTTTAAGGTAAATTGGAGTAAGGTTAAAGAAGATGTGAGAGGCAAGTTTTTTTTACACAGAGGGTGGTAAGCGCCTGGAATGTGCTGCCAGAAGAATATAGAACATTGAATATAAAAAATAAAACAGTACAGCACAGTACGGGCCCTTCACCCCTCAATGTTGTGCCAGCCTTTTATCCTATTTTAAGATCAGACTAACCTACGTACCTTTCTTTGTACTATCTTCCATGAGCCTATCCAAGAGTTGCTTAAATGTCCCTAATGTATCTGACTCTATTACCACTGCTGGCAGTGCATTCCATGCAATACCACTCTCTGTGTAAAGAACCTGCCTCTGACATCTCCCCTAAACCTTCCTCTAATTACCTTAAAATGATGTCCCCTCATGATAGCCATTTCTACCCTAGGAAAAAGTCTCTGACTATCCACTCTATCAATGCCTCTCATCACATTGTGCACCTCTATCAAGTCACCTCTCATACTTCTTCGCTCCAATGTGATGATGGCAAGCATGAGGGGACATAGCTTTAAATTGAGGGGTGATAGATATAGGAGAGATGTCAGAGGTAGTTTCTTTACTCAGACAGTAGTAGAGGCATGGAATGCACTGCCTGCAACAGTAGTAGACTCGCCAACTTTGAGGGCATTTCAATAGTCATTGGATAAACATGTGGATGAAAATGGAATAGTGTAGGGTCGATAGGCTTCAGATTGGTTCCACAGGTCAGCACAACATCAAGGGCCGAAGGGCCTGTACTGCACTGTAATGTTCTATGTTCTATATCCATTTCTTTAATATGGAGACAAGAGAAACTGCATCTTGCCCTAAGCATCCTCCAGTTCAGCTCACTTCACAATATTAATTGAGCAAAGGAAACAGAGCTGCTGGCTCAATGAACAAACATTCAGTACCACTCATTTCTGATATTTAATAATGTTGATTTGACCATCAGTAATAGTCTTGTAACAAACATAGTGGTCCACTCTGGTCTAAATCACAGAGTCTTTTCAGTATCTACTGTTCAGGTGCCAATACAGTAAAGATGAATTGTACAATGGGAAAACAATCTAAATTGGAATGTTTAACTGAACCAAAAACTAGCCTTTTCTTCTAGTAGACTTATGCTGCTAATAAAAAGCAATTCTAGTTTCATATTATACACATATTAAAAATCTTCTCTATCAAATGTAAAATCCTTCAAATTCAAACACAATTTTCTTTCATTGTAAGTAAACTTTGTTACATGTTTTGGAAATGGTCACTGTTAAAGCATTACAGCATAAAATAATTGCTAACATCTAAAATAATACTGCACTTTGGTACAGCAATTTAAAGAGATTCCTTGTGACACTGCATAACTTCCTATTAAAACCTTATGTTCCTTAATCACTTCCCACACAGTGGGCGCTGTTCCTGAGAGAGGATATGGGAATCACATGGAAATTACCTCATAATAATTCCCATGTACTAACTGGAATGCTAACAAATCGAATAAATTCACAACATAAATCAGGGCGGTTATGTGAGAACATAAGACAATTATACAAAGATCAAGAATTTCTCTTGAGAATGTCAGAATTCTTTGATGCTTTACTTTCTACCAGTTCTTCATACGTATAACTTCGTACGTATCCTCTGTTTAAAGAAACATAAGTAATTTAAATATTGTTCAATTTGGAATACAAGAATCTACAAAGCCAGACAAGATGACTAGTTGCAGAACTCACTGCTTAATCCTCCAAACCAACCTAGGTTAATATTTAATCATCAATTAAATAGAACTTGAGTATTGCTGAGAAAATTGATAGTCTGTTAAAGCTTTCTGTCTTGCTTTAATCAGGACAGATTCAAGAATACCAAACTTCAAAGGGAATAAGAATTTATACTGTATGAGAAACAGGCTGCCGGGTTGCATGTTTAACATAATAAATATCTCAAAGTGCTTAACAGGAACAGTATAAAACAAAATGACAGGCACCAGATAGGGAGAGATATGTTGGTTGGACAAAAGCTCAGTTAAAGGGATAGGTTTTAATGAGTATTTTCAAGGAACAAAGCGAGGTAGAGAGGGTTAGGGAGACACTTCCAGAGCCTAAGGCCTTGGCAGCTGAAGAGCTGACCATCAACACTGAGGCAACTACAGACATTGATGCTCAAGTTGCCATAATTGGTGAAGCATAGTTGTCTCAGATGTTTTAAGGGGTGAGGAGAGAGGGAGAGAGGAGACCATGGAGGGACATGAAACAAGGGTCGAAATTTTAAAGCTCAAACATTTATCTGAGTTAACTCAGGTAAGCTATAATCAGGAGTCAATGTAAGTCCGAGAGCACAGGGAAGACTGGTAAAATAAACGCGAGGTACTGAAGATGCTGAATATCTGAAATAAAAACAGAAAGTGCTGAGGAAATGCACTGGGTTGGGCTGCATCTGTGCAGAGCGTAATGGTTAATGTTTTGTTTCCAGTGACAGTTTTTCAAACTAGTCAGTGAATGTGCTTTGGAATAGGTTAGGACAGTTTTGAACTATATCAACTTTACAGAGGGTAGAATATGGGATGCTGCTCATGACTGCTAAAATAGTCAAATCCACTGATAACAAAGACACACATGAGAAGAAATAGAATATTGTTTAACCACCATTAGTAGTTTAAATTACAAAATATAAGTTTGTCTAGGAGTATTACCAATCATTTTGATAATAAGTAATTTTGAAAAGTTGCAGTTGTGAAAAAAAATCGTAAAATTATTGATCAATAAAAAAAACTTGCACTTGTAGAATGCTTTTCTCAACCACTGATGTCCCAAAGTGCTTTACTGCCAATTTGCATGTTGTAAACTGCCACAAACTGCAATATAATAATGACCAGATAATATGATTTCTTCTGTAAAGTTGAGTTAAGGATAAGTACTGGCCTGCACATGGGGGATAACTTCCTTGTTCTAGTTCAAAATGGTAGCATGGGATCTTTTACTATGATCTGAGCAAACAGATGTGGCCTCTGTCTTCTGAAGAACAGTATCTCCAACAGTGTAGTAACTCCCTCAGTACTGCACTAGAGTGTCAGCCTTGATTTATGCTTCATATCCTAGAATGGGATATAAAATGAAGTGGAACCAATGAATTATAAATTTTATGTATCAATTAATACTGCAGTAAGCTAAATTTTATTGATAAAATCATAAATATGGCATGTGCAAGATTTGCACAATTTGAGCATGTATTAGGCTACCAAAAAGGCAGAGAGTTCCCAAAAAGCTTTTCTTTATGTTTAAAAATGTCTGTTCAGTATCAGAAAAGACATTCACATGACAGTCAGGAATGTAAATGAGACCACTACAGAATGATTCAAATGTGCTGGTATGCAAGGTTGGAGAATTCTGCAATTAGTTTAAAACGACATACGGTCACACTGGAATATTTTCAGACCTATGCTGAGTTGCTATAGAAGTGCCTTTAAGCAAAAAATCCATTAGCTGAAGTAATGCACACCACTCCTGGAAAAACTGACAAGCAAAGGCTTAAAACCGCAACTTGAACTTATAAGGCTTATAATAAAATCAAGACGTGGAATATTCCTGTCACACACCAAGATGTCCCTGATCTCCTTTCATGAAGAAATATTCTTGAGTTCCACTGTGAATGTTTGCACCTCAATATTCACTGAAGTTTCTAACTCAAATGTCCTTATGATTTTAGAGAAACTAACTTAAGCAGCAAAAGTAAAAATTTTGCAAATTGAAAATACTGGATTCCAGGGATGACTGAAATAGGAATAATTCTAATTGAGAAGTTCATAAGGAAATAATAAACTCCAAAAAACAATTGTTAAGTGAATGATAACCAATCACCTGATTCCTTCACATAGATTTTAAATCATTCTCTAGAACCATATTAATTATAACATATCCAGCAGAATCTGTGCATGTTGTTAATGGGGAATGTTAGTTATAAGAAAAAGTAATGACATCACTGCAAATGAATAAGAAATGTAATACTTGTTCAATGTACCATGACAAATTATTGCTATTTTAAGGTATTTGATTTCATAACATCATTTGAACCCGTCAATTCTGTTGCAGTCTTATTCCATATCAAGTGGTTGCCGTGTTATAGTAACATGTTTTGATTTATAAATTCATAAAGCCATAGAGCTGTACAGCACAGAAACAGACCCTTCAGTCCAACTCATCCATGCCAACCAGATATCCGAAATTCATCAAGGCCCATTTGCAAGTATTTGGCCCATATCCCTCTAAACCCTTCCTATTCATATACCCATCCAAATGCCTTTTAAATGTTGTAATTGTATCCGCCTCCACCACTTCCTGTGGCAACTCATTCCATACATGCATCACCTTCTACGTGAAAAAGTTGCTCCATGGGTCCCTTTTAAATCTTTCTCTTCTCACCTTGAACTATGCCATCTAATTTTGGACTCTCGTACACTTTGTAAAATACCTTCACCCCATCCATGTTGCTCATGAACTTATAAATCTCTAAGGTCACCTTCAGCCTCTGATGTTTCAGGGAAAACAGCCAACCTCACCCAGTAAACACTCCAAACCTGGCAATATCTTTATAAATCTTTTCTGAACCCTTTTAAGTTTCACAAAATCCTTCCTACAGCAGGGGAACCAGAATTGAATGCAGTATTCTAATCGTGGCCTAACCAATGCCCTGTACATTACCTCCTCACTCCTATACTCAATATACTGAACTTGATCTTAAGATTTTCCTAGGCCAAGACAAAATTATCTGATTTCCAACATGAAAATAATTTTTTACAATTTGTAATGACTCCATTTCTCTTCAGACATAATTTATTAGATGTACGGATATGGGATATTTGTCAGTTTATTTGCCAAGACTGGATATTAATTCTGTCTGGATTATGCTTTCATTTAAAAGCATGCTCAGGTGAACCATTCTTCCAAAGTATGATCAATTTGTTGCTGTTCCCCTTTACATTAATGTTCTTGCAAATGCCCTCATAAAAGTGGGACAAAAAGCTGTGGCAATAAATGTCCTTGTCATCAAGAATCAGTTTTCCTAAGATCACTTGGGTACAGTATTCTGTTCAAGCATGAGAAAGTAAATGTTCTATTCTAAATCCACAGGTTTGTCTTTTTGTTAGAGGATGTGTTGGGTTAAAAAAAATGAAACAATTTCCTCATGTTCATGTAGGAAGTATTTAATTCTCAGAACACTGATTAACAAAGCTCTTTTGATGGTACTAATCAATGAAAGGAAACTACACCCTTTCTGTTTTTTGTGGATACCTCTTAAAATCTGATTCAATATGAATTTTTCCATTTTGTCATGGATGATTGCATGAATAAGCTCCAGATATTAGTTGTTTCAGGTTCTGATCAAATGACCTGTTGGGTGGAAAAGAAGATACAAAGAACAAGGAAATGAACTGTCAGAAACTGACTGAACTATAAAACCTTTACAAACTTTCATGGTTTCAAACAATAATCCTATTTAAAATATTGATGTAAATAATAAAAATTTTGCAAAATTCAAATGGCAGTTGGAACATGAAAATATGCCTACATTAAAATACAGTTTGTGTAGAACATACTTGAAGTGCTACCTTACAAGATATCAGAACAAAAGTTATAAAGTTAGATTAAATTGGATAACGTTTTTTGGACACCACAGACATGAAGGCCCCCTTATATGCTGCAAACTTTCTGCTTCTAAACTGGGGACCAACACTGTTCAATGGAACAGCATGGCAGAGTAGCATCAAATACACATAAAAATGAAATGCCAATCCATTGCCGTCAGTATTGAAATGCCAACTATCATACGTATCATTCTTCAGCCAATTCAATCATTTCACATAATATTCAGAAACAGCTAAGTACATTGGAAACAATAAAGAACTATGGGCCTTATCAATATTCCAGCATATTGCTGACGACTTGATCTTCAGAACTTGCAGGTTCTATATTTTATGAGGATGTCCTGCTTGCAGAACAAACGCTGTTAAGTCATAGAAAATCAACATCCATAGAAACAAACTCAAAGAGATAATTTTAAGTCTTGTTTCAATAATACTCATTGTAGATATTTAGATGAAACAAATGAGAAGTTTCTAACTAGAAGTAAATATGTAGGTAAGTTGCCTGAGTTTAGACGAAGGAGCTCCAATTATTTACAACCAGATTGGTTTCACCAGGAACAAATTACTGCAGATGCTGGAGCCTTTACTGAACACAGTGGGTCAGACAGCATTCATGGACAGACAGCAAGCTAACATTTTGAGTCTAGATGACTCTTCATCAGAGCTGTTTGAAATGTTAGCTTGATCTCTCTCCATGAATGCTGCCTGGCCTGCTGTGATTTTTGTTTTCAGTTGGTTTCAACCAGGTTTGTTTCACTTTATGTATAATCATTTGGAATTCAATGAAAGCATCAAATAAATTCTGAAAACACTGTTCTAATAGTTCTAATAAAAGAAAGCATAGCTTCCAGCTTTGTTCACTTATTTCAATATTTGACAATTGTTATAATGCATTTCAGTGCCAGACAATAACCGTAAGTAGTTTCCATCCTAAACAGCAATTATTTAAATTGCAAATTAAATCTTCGGCTATAGAATGCTATAAAGCTTAGTATTTTCCCAAGACACAAGTGGGATTCATTATCTTTGATGATGGCCTCTAGAAGTACCCAAATGCACATGTCATGTGAACAGAATTCCGAAGAACTTACAACATACAATAAGAAATTGTACAATCCTCCCAGTAATTGGAAACTTAATTATGCGTTGGTTCATTATTAAGCAATGACTCTTAAATTTGCATAGATAGCTTGGTGTCATCATGATGTAGATACAACTTGGTTTCATCACAACAGTTACAAAAGAGATGTTTTGCTATTCATAATGACTGAATTACTATTTTAAGAATGTATTTCCTCCTTTAGCATGGCAGGTACAATGATGTGGGTTCCACAGAGACATGGCTGCAAGGGGATGAGAGCTGGGAACTAAATATCCAAGGATACATGCCCTGTCTAGAGGGCAGACAGATAAACAGAGCAGGGGTTTCCTTGCTAGTAAGAAATTGAATGAAATTGATAGCAAGAAATGATGTCAGAAATGATGAAATCTATGTGGGTAGAGTTGAGGAACTGCAAAGGGAAAAAAAACCCAAAGGGGTGTTGCATACTGGTCTCCTAGCAGTAGTCAGGATGTGGGGAACAAAATAAATCAGGTGATAGAAAAGAATGTAAGAAAGGCATTAATACAATAATAATGGAGACTTCAATGTATAGGAGGACTGGTAGTGGATCTCAAGGAAAGGAATTTGTGGAATGTCTCTGAGAAGTGTTTTTGGAACAGTGTGTGGGAAAGCCCACGAGAGAATGGGCAATTCTGGATTTGGTAATAAGGCAGACTTGATTAGGGAGATTCAGGTAAAAGGAACCCTAGGGGGTAGTGACTATAATATGATAGAACTCACCCTGCAGTTTGAGAGGATGAGGCTAGAATCAAAATGTAACAGTATTACAATTGAATAAAGATAACTACAAAGACATGTGGGAAGAGCTGGCCAGAGTTGAGTGGAAGGGAAGCCCAGCTGGAAAGATGGTGGAGCAGAAACGGTAGAGGTTTCTGGGGGTAATTCGGGGGGTACAACAGAAATTAATCCCAAGGAAGAAGCACCTTAAGGGGAAGATGTGGCAACCATGGCTAACAAGGGAAGGAGGGAGCAGCATAAAAGAAAAAGAAAAAGAAAACCATGTGGTGAAGATTGGTTAGGAGCCAGAGGATTTGGAAATCTGTAAAAACGAGCAGAGGATGACTGAAAAGGCAATAAGGGAAGAAGATGAAGTCTGAAAGTGAGCTAGCCAGTAGCCAGTAAAAGAAGATTGGAAGAGTTTTTTAGATATTTAAAAGCCAATAGACAGGAATGAGTGGCCATTGGATCACTGGAAAATGAGGCTGGAGAAGTATTAATGGGGAACAAAGACATAGCAGAGAAACTGAATAGGTATATTGTATCAGTTTTAATAGTGGAAGTCACCAGCAGCATACCAAAACTTCAAGAGAGTCAGTGGTCAACACTAAATAGAAGGTGCTAGAAAAACTGAAGGATCTGAAGGTAGATAAATTACCCAAACCAGATGGACTAGACCCCAAGGTTTTGAAGGAGATAGCTGTGGATATTGTACAGGCATTGATAGTGATCTTAAAGGATCAATGGAATCAGGGAAGGTCCCAGAGGACTGGAAAATGGCTGATCTAACACCCTGTTTAAGTAAGGAGGGAAGTACAACACAGGAAACTATAGGACTCTTAGCCTGACCTTGGTTGATAGTAAGTTTAGCTTCCATCATTGAGGATGAGATTGTAGAGTAGTTGGAAATGCATGGTAAAATAGGACTGAGTCAGCACAGCTTCATCAAGGGAAGATCATGCCTGACAAATCTTAGAATTTTTTGAGGAGTTAACAAACAAGTTAAGAGGGAACCAGAGGATGTGATCTATTTCAACTTTCAGAAGACCTTTGACAAGGTGCTGCACAGAAGGCTGCTAAATAAGAGCCCATGGTGTTAGGGCAAGTTACTGGCATGGATAGTAGATTGGCTGACAGGCAGAAGGCAGAGATTGGAATAAAGGGGTCTTTTTCAGGATGGCAGGTGGTGACTAGTGGAGTTCCACTAGGGAATGGGGAGAAAGCAGGAACAGAATATTGAGATGAATGAACAAGCATGATTATAATGAATGGTGGAGAACAGATTCAACTAATTCAACAGTGTTTGGCACTGATAAAAAAAACATACTGACACTTGGGTCCAATATTGGAGTTGCAAATTGTTCAACGTCAATGTTGAAGGTACACGATTTATGGTATGAGTTTTATCAGGCCCAAAAGCTAATGTAAACATCAACCACCCTGATTCCTGCTACAAAGGAAAGAGTTTGTGAAATATTATCATATACTTTATAGATCTTCCACCTCTAGAAGCTATATCAAAAGGGAGTCTTAAAATTGACAGGTTAGGGAAGTTATATCCAGGACAAATGTAGTAGATATGACAAGCAGATGATTGTTGAAAAGAACAAGATTAAATGGCTTATAAGAAAGGCTGTACAATTATCATGAGATTTTAAAAAAACATGTAAGTGCTAGAAAAACTCAACTGGTCAGTCAGCATCTGTAGAGAGAAAAGGAGCTAACATTAACAATTTCTCTGTATAGAGATGCAGTTCGATGCGCTGGGTTTCTCCAGAACTCTTTTTATTCCAGATTGCCAGCATCTGCAGGATTTTGCATTGATGTGTGATTTTATTCTCCCTATCAATTGTATGAATCAATTGGCAGAGGTGGCCTTGAGAATGGGTTTGTAGTGTGTATGCAGGACAGTTTCTGAAAACACTGCATTCCAAAAGCAACCAGTCAATAAGTTATTTTAAAGTTGCAATGAAATATTAAGTAATAAAAATAAAATAAACTTTATTAATGATCACATAATAAATTATTTAGGCAAGAATGATCATAAAACAGTGAAATTTCACATTCAGTTTGAATGTGAGAAACTTGGGTCTGAAACCAGCATTTGAAATGCAAGTAAAAAAGTATGAAGGCAAGAATTGACTAAAGTAGATCGACAAAATAGGTAAAAAGATGACAAGTAGTCTTTTTAGGAGCTATTTTCTAACTCTCAACAAAGATAAGTTCCATTATCAGAGAAGACTTCTAGAAAAAGATATTCCAACTGTGGTGTACAAGAAATCTGAGAATTGTTACATCACAGAAGAGGACCATTCAACTCATTATTTCTACAGGCTTTCCAATTGAAAGTGCCATTTGTGTCATCCTGCCTTCTCCCCTTAGCTGTGCATTTTGTTCCTTTTCAGATAATTGTTTAATTCTCCTTTGAATATCTTGACTGAATCAGCTTGCACCACACCCTTAGGCAGGAGATGATTATGGATGATTTTAAATTCAAAAAGACATACAATGCAATGAACATTAATAGTGGACAAGATTACTAGTTTTTAAAGATTTTCCAGACCATGACTTAAAAAAAAGACATTAGAATGAAATTAACAAGAAATATAAAAAGAGATAGCAAGTGGTTCTACAAACATAGCATGCTGGCCTTCATAACAAGAGGGATTGAGTATAGAAGCAAAGAGGTTCTTCTGCAGCTGTACAGGGCGCTGGTGAGACCACACCTGGAGTACTGTGTGCAGTTCTGGTCTCCAAATTGTAGGAAAAACATTCTAGCTATTGAGGGAGTGCAGCGTAGGTTCACGAGGTCAATTCCTGGAATGGCAGGATTACCTTACACTGAAAGACTGGAGCAACTGGGCTTGTATACCCTTGAGTTTAGAAGACTGAGAGGGGATCTGATTGAGACAAATAAGATTATTAAAGGATTGGACACTCTGGAGGTAGGAAACATGTTTCCGCTGATGGGTGAGTGCCGAACCAGAGGACACCAGCTTAAAAATACAGGGTAGACCATTTAGGACAGAGGAGAAACTTCTTCACCCAGACAGTAGTGGCTGTGTGGAATGCTCTGCCCCAGAGGGCAGTGGAGGCCCAGTCTCTGGATTCATTTAAGAAAGAGTTGGATAGAGCTCTCAAGGATTGTGGAATCAAGGGTTATGGAGATAAGGCAGGAACAGGATACAGATTAAGGATGATCAGCCATGATCATATTGAATGGCGGTGCAGGCTAGAAGGGCTGAATGGCCTACTCCTGCACCTATTGTCTATATATTTAGACAATATCTTATGTAAACATTAGTCTTTTAAGGAATGAGACTGTCGAATTAATGGGAAATTGGTAGATACTTTAATATTTTGCATTTGTAGTGGAATAGCACTCAAAGACAGCAATGGTAAGTGAAGGGAGAAGAAAGGCTGATTTCAAATATGTGCAATTTGTTTTGTTATTTTATGAGAAAATGCTGGAATGCGTTCAATTCATTTTCAGTGATGATATTTCAACTGGAAACTCCTATTGTTTATCCTCTAAATGTGAATAATTCAAAATCAACTGCATCAAGTCAGGTTCTTTGATGATCATATTTTGAAAACAGGGTAAGATTTATCACAAATGTTCTATTAAATCTAACAAGATCTATATATAAATGGAATCTTTGAACTTTGATTGTGAACTTGGTATATCAAGAATCTAACTTGGTCTTGAATATATTTGATGTTCAAGCCAACACTGCATTCTGGGTTAAATAATTCTGAGGATTATTGACCCGAAGAATAAAGTCCTTTCTACCTCCATCTTAAAACGCAGACTCTTTATTCTGAAACTGTGTCACAGAATTTTAGACTCTGTTTCAAGGGTGAGTACACCCTCTCCCTCACCACCCCCACACAACCTAATATTTCAATGAGATTAACTCGAATTCTTCTAAACACCAATGAACACAAATTCAACTTTCTCAATCTTTCCTCAATTCAGGGATGAGGGTCAAAACATCTTGTAGACAGTGCTGTTACTGAGCATCTGCGATACGGGTGCTGAATGTTTTTGGATGTGGTGTCAATCAACTGGCTGCTTTGTTCTAGATGGTATCAAGCTTCTAGAGTGTTGATGGAGCTACATTCATCCACACAAGTGGAGAGTATTCCATCACACTCTTGACTTACAGATGATAGACAGGCATTGGTGAATCAGAAGGATATTGACGAGATCATGGATTGCTTTAGTATCTTACATATCATGAATGATGCAGAACATTATACAGTTGTTGGCAACATTCCCACTTTTGACTTTGCAATCAAGGAATGGTCATTAATAAAGCTGCCAAAAATGGGCCTAGAACATTACCATGAGGAACTCCTGCAGAGATGCCTGACCTCCAACAAATTCAATAATTTTCCTTTGTGCAAAGTATGACTCTAATCAGTGAAGAGCTTTCCCCTTGATTGAGTTTTTCTAGAGCTCCTTAACATCATAGTTAGTCAAATTCAGTCCACAGCTTTCCCATTATCCAGTGCCTCCAATTATTTCTTGATACCATGTGGAGTGAATCAAAGAATGGCATTGATGCTGGCGGTCTCTGGGGAAAGCAGTGATGGATCCAACATTTTACATTTCTGGCTGAAGATTGTGGCAAATGCAGATAATACAACAGGGCGTGAAGGCTGCACATGGTGACAATTTGGTTGTGCTGATGGCCACAATGCCTCGTGGTCTTGTCGTATTGAGTTGCTGGATCTATTTCAAGTCAAATGTATTTAGCACAGTGATAACATCACATTATACATTGATCGATACATCTGCAGCAGGCAGATTGGAGAGAATGAGATAAAGCTTTTCTTTCATACTATTGACTCCTCACCACCTGTCACTGACTTTTATACCTGATTTCCTTTGCAATTAAGTCAAATTTTAGAGGCTCATTAGCTGGATCAGTGCAAATAATAAATGACAAAGACTAATGAACTAGATGCTGTCCAGATTATTTAAAACAAAAAAAAATGGAAATACAAGAGGTTCATCAACTGTGAAAAACTAAAAGTTAACCATAAGACGTAGAAGCAGAAATTAGGTCATTCAGCCCATCGAGTCTGCTCGGTCATTCAATCATGGCTGATAAGCTTCTCAACCTCATTCTCCTCGTAACCCTTGATAATCAAGAATCTTTTTATCTTTATCTTAAATATCCTCAATGACCTGGCCCCCAAAGCCTTCTGTGGCAGTGAATTCCATAGATTCACCACTCTAGCTGAAGAAGTTTCTCCTTATCTGTTCTACAATGTCTCCACTTTAGTCTAAGACTGTGCCCTTGGATCCTAGTCTCTTCTACCAATGGAAGCATCTTCCGCACATCCACTCTGTCCAGGCTATTCATTATTCTGTAAGTTTCAATGAGATTAGACTCCCCACAGTGTGGAAACAGGCATTCAGCCAAACAAGTCCACACCGACCCTCTGCAGAGTAACCCGCCCAGACCCATTCCCCTAATTTACCCCTGATTTATGCACCTAACACCATGGGCAATTTAGCATGGCCAATTCACCTAACCGGCATGTCTTTGGATTGTGGGAGGAAACTGAAGCACCTATAGGAAACCCACACAGACACATGCAGAATGCCACATGCAGACTCCATACAGTCATCCAAGGCTTGAATCAAACCCGGGTCCCTGGCATTGCGAGGCAGCAGTGCAAACCACTGAGCCACCGCGCCACCCGATCCTCCCCTCAATCCTTCTAAACTCCATAAGAGTTCTCAACATTCCTCATATGTTAAGCTTTTCATTCCAGGGACCATTCTAGTGAACGTCCACTGAATACTCTCCAAGGCCAGTACATCCTCCCTGAGATATTGGGCCAAAACATGAGCACAATACTCCAAATGTGGCCTAACCAGAGCCTATAGAACCTCAGAAGTACATTGTTGTTTTTATATTAAAGTCCTCGCCAAAATAAATGCTAACATTGCATTTGTCTTCTTAACTACTGACTCAACCTTCAAACTTACCTTGAGAGAATCCTAGACTAGAAGTCAAGCCTCTTTTCACTTCAGACTTGTGAATTTTCTCATTTAGAAAATAGCTCATGCTTCTAGTTTTCTTACCAAGTGCATTACTTCACTTTCCCACATTGTACTCCATCTGCCACTGCTTTGCCCACCATCCTATCTTGTCCAAATCCTTCTGCAATCTCCCCACCTCCTCAATGCTCCCTGACCCCCTACCTATCTTTGTATTGTCTGCAAACATTGCCAGAATACCCCCAGTTCCTTCATCTAGATCATTAATAAAGTGAAAAGTTGTGTTCCAAACACAGCCTTGCAGAACACCAGGTCACCAGCTGCCATCCTGAGCAGAACCCTTTTATCCCCAGCCTCTGCTTTGTCAGACAGCCAAACTTTTATCTATGCTAGCACCTTGCCTTTTACACGATGGGGTCTTACCTTACTCGGCAGCCTCCTGTGCAGCACCATATCAAACGCCTTCTTGAAGTCCAAGTACATAACATCCATTGGCTCTCCTTGGTCTAACCTGCTCATTACTTAACGGTTTAGATTTGCTTAAAAAAAGTGCCACAACAGAAATGGCCATGTTAGTACCCTGCAAGAGTGAAATGGATTGGGCTCGAAAACCTTCCTTATGTATTGCTTCCATGAAAATGTGAATGTTTTGCATATACATGTAAAAAGTACAATTTCACACACATCTAAACTTAAAATACTAAACTCACTTGTCTGCTTTTTTCCAAAAATGTGACCCATTATTTGCCATCATTTCAAATAGAAGAATTGAAGGAACCATTGAACTATACTTTATTGCTGTATTTGAGAGAAAGGCACGTCATTCATATTCAAGGGTCAGAAACCGTCATACTTGACAAATTGCTATGTTTAAACCATGATAACGTATTCAGTATTTTGTGGAACATGTGCATTTTAAATTGTGTAAATAATAGCACATCTAACATTTTCTACTATTTTGTAAAATAAAATGCACGACAAAGCAAAGGGGCATGAAAACAACTGATTTATACAAAAACTATTTTTTTCAAATACACTTTATTTACAACCTGCACAGACATAAATGGCCAGGAAAATTTCAATATTGGGCAACTGCATCATTCATTTCAAGGAGTACAATATGTAACACTGCCGATTCATACTCTTCATCATTATAAACTCAAACCAGGGACTCACCAGTGGTGCTTGATGCACTGCTTAATGTGGCGCTAGGCATTTCAATACCTGGATCATCACATTAGAAATATTCCACATAGAAATGATCTTCAGAATAATTCGAGTTGAAATGATTAACATTGTCTCTTTAAGTAAACAATTTCATATCCTATGTTTTGGTGGTTCAAACAGCTTTCTTGTCCAAAATAATGAGTCAAAAGCATTATTTTTAAAAGAAATAGCTATCGTTCTTCAAAATAAAAATTTACATTTGAGCCATTTAAAATATTTGCTTCCCAACAGAATAAATAACTTGTTTTAATATTCAATTTCAAAGTTACAATTGGCAATGCTTGTAAATACTTGTTTACTCATTTTGGACAATTTTCTAAAGGTGGATCTTAACTATAAGTGGTTTACAAGGCAATACGTGACCATGGGAAGGGTCAACATATATCATATTTCTGCATATTTTAAAAACAGCACAAGAAAGGTCTATGGGGGTCAAACATTGAAGGAATCAGTCAGGTGTTTATTTAATATGAAGTCTTTCGAATTTGATCTCCAAGTTTGTACTAAACAAGTTTTGTTTCCAAGATTCCTTAATCTTCCAAATCCAAGTCATCTAATTCTTCTTCTAAATCATCAAGATCTTCTCCAGTGAAGAGATTTTCATCAACAGGGACACCATCGATATGACTGTCTTCGAGTTCCCCATCCAGCTTACCATCTTCACTTCCATTAGCAACTCCGCCTGAGGCCTCAGCTAATTTATTTTCTGTAAAAAAAAGAAATCAGAATGTACAAGTGTATCTACGGTGAAAAGCAAATATTAGGATAGGTGGCAAAGATAAGAAATTAGTATCAGAACTGGTCATCTTTGCAAAGACGAATTTAATCATTATTTAAATATTCAGAGAATTAAAGAGTTAAACTGACCAAAAAGTCTTTCAGGGAAAACTAACTGTATATGCACTAATATATATCATAATATGCAGTTAAACAAGCAAATAGTTGTGGTCAAAATTCTATTTCCTGCACATTTTCTATTAAATCTAATTTAATAATTCTTTGCAAATTTCATTTCAACATGTCCAGTTTTTGAAAAAACGTTTTCTTTCCAATAAAACAAAATAGATTTTAGCTGTTGAACAAAAAATTGCGAAGAAAAATAAATCTGCTAAATTATACCAAGGAAAAATTAGGTTAATTCAATTCAGTTAACCCAGTTGTTTCAACTAAGAATGGGGAACATAACTATTTATTTTCTTCCAGCTCGATTTAAAAAATGACCAAAGGCAGCAATTAGAGTCACAGAGAAGTATAGCACAGAAACAGACACTTCGTACAACTTGTCCGTGCCGACCAGATATCCCAATCTAATGTAGTCTCATTTGCCATATACTTCCAAACCCTTCCTATTCATATACCCGTCCAGATGCTTTTTACATGTTGCAATTGTACCAGCCTCCACCACTTCCTCTGGCAGCTCATTCCATACACATGCCACCCTTTGCATGAAAACTTTGCCCATTAGGTCCCTCATATCTTTCCCCCCCTCACCCTAGACCCTATGCCCTCTAATTCTGGACTCTCCCACCACAGGGAAAAGACTTTGTCTATTTATCCAATCCACACCCCTCATGATGTTATAAACCTCGATAAGGTCACCTCTCAGCCTCCGACGCTCCAGGAAAAACAGCAGTTAGAGTCACTTGAATAGGCTAGTGGCCTATTCAACCTCTTCCCATAGCTGAAATCCTCCAACCCTGGCAACATCCCTGTAAATCTTTTCTGAACCATTTCAAGTTTCACAACATCCTTCCGATAGGAAGGAGACCAGAATTGAGCGCAATATTCCAAAAGTGGCCTAACCAACACCCTATACAGACACAATGTGACCTCCCAACTCCTGTATGCAATCCTCTGACCAATAAAGGAAAGCATACCAAATGCCTTCTTCACTATCCCATCTATCTGCGACTCCACTTTCAAGGAGCTAAGAACCTGCAATCCAAGGTCTCTTTGTTCAGCAACACTCTCTAGGACCTTACCATTAAGTGTATATGCCCTGCGAAGATTTGCTTTCCCAGAATGCAGCATCTCTCATTTATCTATATTAAACTCCATCTGCCACTCCTCAGCCCATCTGATCAAGATCCCGTTGTACTTTGAGGTAACCTTCTTTGTTTTCGACTACATCTCTAATTTTGGTGTCATCTGCAAACTTACTAACTATACTTCCTACATTCACATCCAAATTATTTATATAAAAGATGAAAAGTAGTGGACCCAGCACCGATCCTTGTGACACTCCACTGGTCACAGGCCTCAAGTCTGAAAAACAACCCCCCACCACCACCGTCTTCTACCTTTGAGCCAGTTCTGTATCCAAATGGCTAGTTCTCCCTGTATTCCATGAGATCTAACCTTGTTAACCAGTATCTCATAGGGAACCTTGTCGAGCGCCTTACTGCAGTCCACTTAGATGACGTCCACCACTCTGCCCTCAATCTTTGTTACTTTTTAAAAAAACTCAACCAAGTTTGTGAGACATGATTTCCCACGCACAAAGCCATGTTGACTATCCCAAATCAGTCCTTGCCTTTCCAAATACATGTAGACCTGTCCCTCAGGATTCCCTCCAACAACCTGCTCACCACCGATGTCAGACTCACCAGTTTACTAATCCCTGGCTTGTCCTTACTATCTTTTTAAAACAACGGTACGTTAGCCAACCTCCAGTCTTTTACACCCCACCTGTGACTATCTATGACACAAATATCTCAGCAATGGGCCCAGCAATCACTTCCCTAACTTCCCACTGAGTTCTAGGGTACATCTGATCAGGTCCTGGGGTTTATCTACCCTTGTGTTTCAAGACATCCAGCACTTCCTCCTCTGGTATATGGACATTTTTCAAGATGTCACCATCTATTTCCCCACAATCTGTATGTTCCATGTCCTTATCTACAGTAAACACTGATACAAAATACTTGTTTAGTATCTCTCCCATCTCCTGCGACTCCACACAAAAGCTGCCTTGCTAATCTTTAAGGGGTCCTATTCGCTCCCTAGTTATCATTTTGTTTTTAATGTATTTGTACAAACCCTCTGGATTCTTGGTAATCCTATTTGCCAAAACACTCTCATGTCCCCTCTTTTTCCCAACCAATTTCCCTCTTAAGTATACTCCGACTGCCTTTATATCTCAGGATTCACTCGGTCTCTGTTGTCTACACTTATCATAAGCTTCCTTCTTTTTCTTAATCAAAACCTCACTTTCTCTAGTCATCCAACATTGCCCCCCACCTACCAGTCTTTCCTTTCACCTAACAGGAAGATACCTGTTTCTGGACTCTTGTTATCTCATTTCTGAAGGCTTGCCATTTTTCAGCCGCCCCTTTACCTGTGAACATCTGCACCCGATCAGCTTTTGAAAGTTCTTGCCTAATACCATCAAAATTAGCCTTCCTCCAATTTAGAACTTCAACTTTTAGATGTGGTCTATCCTTTTCCATCACTATTTTGAAACTAATAGAATTATGGTTGCTGGCCCCAAAGAGCTCCCCCCAAAGACACCTCAGTCACCTGCCCTGCCTTATTTCACAAGAGCAGGTCAAGTTTTGCACCTTCTCTGATAGGTACATCCACATACTGACTCAAAAATTTTTGAATGCTCTTAAATTCCTCTCCATCTAAACCCTTAACATTATGGCAGTCCCAGTCCATGTTTGAAAAGTTAAAATCCTCTGCCATAACCACCCTATTATCCTTACAGATAACAGATCTCCTTACAACTTCATTTCTCAATTTCCCTCTTACTATTAGGGGGTCTATAATACAACCCCAATAAGGTGATCATCCCTTTATTCCTCAGTTCCACCCAAATAACTTCCTTGGATGTATTTACATGAATATTTTCCTTAAGTACAGCTGTATTGCTATCGCTTATCAAAAATGCCACTCCCCCTGCTCTCTTGCCTCCCTTTCTATCCTTCCTATAGCATTTGTATCCGAGAACATTAGGCTGCCAGTCCTGTCCAAGCCTGAGTCATGTTTCTGTAATTGCGATGATATCCCAGTCCCATGTTCCTAACAATGCCGAGTTCATCTGCCTTCCCTGTTAGGCCTCTTGCATTGAAATAAATGCAATTAAATTAATCAGTCCTACGTTGTTCTCTGCTTTATTCAAGAAACAACCCACTGTACTCACTAATGTAGATTTACAGCAAGCCTATACTTAAAACAATTTACTTATCTGTTTCTGTGCTGTGACCTCTCCCAAACAGGTTCCTCCAAGATCAGTTGTGAATTTTGCTGTTTGTCAAGTTTTCCTAGACACACTCAGATGTCCAGCAACACATTAATTCAAACAGCAAACGCAGTAACTACACAGATTCACTGTCAGCTAGCAGTGTGGGTTTTCTTTCTCTCTCTCCCTTACAGACCATGTGCTTGCTGCCTTTATCTGTCTTCCTCCCTTTTAAAAATGCTGTTGCTTTGAATTTTTTCCTCCAAAAGTTTCAAAACAATTGCAACTGCATATAAAACAGTAATTGCTGCTCCCAGAATGTGAGGAAATCACCTCAAATACAAAAGGAGCAGCCTGTTACAGCCAGAAATTTTTCCTGTTCTCCATCTTGGATTACCCAGAATCATTTTTGCATCGAGAATTTCAGACAGTTATAAGTAACAAGGTATTTACTGTTTCAGTTGACAAACTGTGGTAAGGAGTTTGAAGGGCAATGGGTTAAGCTAATGCTCCTCCCCAAATTGTGGGACACAAGCTACATGTGCAATAAAAACTGAATTCTATGCTCCTTGAAACTGACTTGGACTCAAGTAACCTTTGGCAGACAAAGAATTTTAGCTTATACAACATCAAATGGTCGAACTCAGCCAATAATTCAGCACTTTTTTCTCCATGTCAGTAAACCACAATTTATTCAGTAGTTTATAACCAGCATTTTAAATCAAGCCATTAAACTGTAAAACCACAAAAACTTAATAGCAAGTTTACAAAATATTAGATGGTGCTGATGTGGCAAAATAAAATTTAGCCCAGATGAATACAGAAAAAGAGTAGGCCAGTTGGCCCTTTAAGCTTGCTGCACTATTCCATAAGATCTGATTCATTTGGTTGCCATCTCAACTCCACTTTCCTGTCTGCACTCCAAAACCCTCAATTCTTTTCACTATCAAAAACTCTAACGCAACCTTGGATAATTTTAAAGATCCAGCCTCCGTACCTTCCAAGGAACAAAATTCCAGTCTCTAACAACCTTCATTTGCCGTAAGAGAATTGCATGTTATTCTTAAACTATGCCCCTTTCAAAAGAACAAATATCAACCCAGTATCCATCCGATTCAGTCTCTGTATAATAAAACTTTTGTGCTATACAACTCTATGACTCTACAACTGAGGTTGGACATCAGAAACAAAAAAACAAATGAACCTGCTGAGTTGCTTCAGCAATTTCTCTTTTCATTTGATTGATTGATTTGTTGTTGTCACATGTACTTAGATACACTGAAAAAATGCGGTCTTGCATGCTATACAGGCAGATCGTAGTGTACAAAATGCATCAAGGTAGCAAAACAAAGTGCAGAATACAATGTTGCAGCCACAGAGAAGGTTCAGGGAGATACAGATCAGAATTAACATTTGACAGGTTCATTCAAAAGTCTGATAACAGGAAGAAGCTGTTCTTTAGTCTGCTCATACATGTATTAAAACTTTTATAACTTCTGCTAGGCGGAAGAGGATGGAAGAAAGTATAACTAGGGTGGGAGGGGTCTCTGATTCAGTTGGCTGCTTTCCCAATACAGTGAGAAGGATACAGAGAAATCAATATGCTTCAATAAGATCACCTCTCAGGTTTCCAAACTCCAATGAATATAAGCTTAGCCTGTTCAACTTATAAAATAATTCCTTCATCCCAAAAATGAGTTGTGTGAATCTTCTGAACTATACTATTGCAACTGAGTTTTTTCGAAAAGGAAACCAGAACTGTCCACAGTATCCTAGATGTGTTCTTACAAAATTTAAAAGCTGCAGTAAAACTTACCTTTCCTTTTCAATAAACAACATTCTAACTACCAAATAACTTGATATACCAATATACTAACTTTGTGTTTGACCTATCAGTTCATCTGGATCCCTCCGTACCATAACAAACTTACTTTCCCATCTATCTTGGTACTGTCAGCAAATCTAGTTATCTTACACATTTGGTCCATTGTCCAAATCAACGACAGATTACCAATAGCTAAGGGCCAAGCATTGATCCCTGTCGTACTCCAATAGCACCAACTTGCCTGTTAGCTAGGCAGCCCTTTATCCACACTATATTACCAGCTATACTATAGATTCTCACATTATGCAGCAACTCCTGATGTGGCAACTTGTTCACTGCCTTTTGGAAATTCAATCCACTGGTACTCCTCTATCTACTTGTACTTTATCAAAGTAAATGTTGCTTTGTCAAAAATGCTCAGATTAAACATTATTTCCTTGTTACACAGCTGTGCCGACAATGATTAATCAAATTGTGATATTCTAAGCACCCTGCTCCAACCTCCTAAATAATGGATTCTGGCAAGATCCCTATAACAGATGTTAGGCTATCAAGCTTATAGTTTCCTTTAACAAAGGCAATATTTCAGCATATTTTATACTGCTATTTTAATGGTTCCATTAGACTGCAGTGGTGACAGTCAAACTAATAGCTGATTACACTATTAAATTATCTGATGTATTCGATAGAGTTGACCATGATAGCACCTCTCCATTTACTTCATATCAAATTTCTTCACACCTGATTGCAATTCACACATCAAAACAATGACTTCTCTTGCTACATTGCGCGCGAACACACACTTCAAGTCCAATCAATCAAACCTGGGCTTGCATCTTTCTAATCTCCAAGGCAACCCACTGTGCATCCTTTGTTAATGGCAATCAAATTCAAAGCTGTCGCCCTACTTTACCCAATTTGCCTGCAATTCCCATCCTTACTGAACTACACCAACAAACCATATCAAATGAATCCTCGCCTTGAAAATTTTAAAAATTTGTTCATGCTCTTGCCCTGTTCAATGAATGAAAATTACTTCACTGCTGAATGTCTATTAATTTGTATAATATTTTCTTTTCACCGCTGGTGCTTTTATTCGGCCACGCAAACTCAGTTCATGCTTAGAATTATTTTTACACATCTCTTTAAACTTATTTTTCATGTAACAGTTCTAATTCCACAAGTTTAATCAACTGCTTTTTTTGCTTTTTTCACATTCCAGCATACCCGCAACTCCTGAACCTCAAGAACTAAAATTTAAGAGTTTTCTGTGCCAAAAGTCTGACACAGTCATAGGTTTGACAGAATGCAATTTTCTAACTGTATGAGATAGTTACTGACCTCTGATAACTGAGATCCCAGAGTTGGGGGAAAACATTGCAGGACTGTGCTATTCTCCCATTTTTCATCAGCTTCTCAACTTGTTCAAGTGTACAATGCACATTCAGTAATGTTTGCAATGTATGGTTTAAACAAAAATCAATTGTACACGGAACCTTCTGGTTAATATCTGGGAACTTCCCATTGGTTTACCTTATGTATAATTTGCATTTTTTTGCAATTAAAGCAATTCTAATAATGCTGCTACTTTCAAGTATGTTTTATCTTTAATTTTGAAGCACAATCATTAAAGTGCTATGGTGCAGGGCTATGAATAGCGTGAGTTCTGATTCCATAAACCGTGGGCTGAATGGCCTACACCAGTGCCATAATCATTTTATGATTCTAATTTTATGTTTATTTAAAATCGACTCCTAAAATCTATCCAACCAAAAGCAAGATGGTATATTAATTAGCAATATCATTGTATATTATGAAACTATTTAATAACATTATAATTATCCATTGTTTTGGATCGATATTCCTTAGAAGAAAAGTTAATATTGGTACTTATCAACCCTGGCTCAGTTGATAGCATTTACAACAATCACAAGATCCTAGGTTCAAGATGACTTCAGCTGTTTAAGCACAAAACCCAAAACTGCTTCTCTAATTGATAACTGCATTGACAGAGGTGCATTCTTTTGGATAGGATATTAAAATAAGACCCCCTGCCTGTTTAAGTAATTGTCAAAGGTTCTTAGAACACCAGGGGTATTGCTCACATTATTTTGACCAATACTTATCGTTCAATGAGTATCTCAAAAGTTTAATTGATCATTATCATCCTGCTGCCTGTGGAAGTTTGCTGTGTGCATACTGGCTGTTTTTTTACATCGCAACATTGAGTACATATCACTGACTGTATAGCATGTTAAGAGGTCAAATGCTCATGCAAAGTGCTATATAAATTCAAGTTTTTCATGCAAAGTCAATTATATAGAACAAAATGAAATAGTCAATTCAATGCAACATATGAAGGAACTAAAGGTTAAACTAATTGCATACAAATGATTACATACAATTCAAATTAACCTCAAATTCTAGAATTTGGCCTCGGAAAACTTGCAATAAGCTAATTCTTCCCATTTTGACTTTTGTTACGTGCTCTTTAAATAAGACATTTAGTATGCGAACAAAAATACTTCTGGACTCCATCACTTACCATCAGTATCACTAGACATTTCTTTAGGTAAACTTGCAGAATGTGTTGCACCCATCCGTTCAAATCCAGTAGACACTGTAATGCCAGTATTATTTATCTCTATTGGCACAAACCGGGAAACGTCAATGTCATTGACTTGTACTGTCTCTTCAATCTGAAATTAAGAGAGTCAGTCAAAAATTTACAATGACAGTAACAGAAAGTGGTTATTCTGTGCAGTTGGAATTACCTCTTCGCCTTGTTCTTGTGTGTACTGCGTTTCATCCGCTTCTTCATCATCGGCACTAATCAAATCAGGTCTGAATTCAAAGACTTCACGACCGCTCACCTACATATGGAAAGTAGGTTTATAATCAAGCATCTTTTGAAGTTAGCACGAGAACAAACCATTTCAATAAATGGTAAAGAACAAATAAAAAAAAAATCTACATACACCAAAGGCTTTGCCAGCATTAAAATCTGCTTTTCTCTTTTCTAGTTCTTGCAGAGCTTTTTCTGATTTTTCATGTCTCTTCCTTTTCTTCCATTCCAAGAAGGTTTCTAGGGTGATTCTGGTTACATCCGGCCCCAAAGCTGCTCGCTTAAAATTTAAAGGCAACATAATAATTTACTCTTTTGTTCCAATGTTGGTGAGTAACAGGTGCAAATTTGACCTTGTTACAGAGTTAAGAAGTCAAGGTAATTCAAACCATTTAAGACTCAATATAAATGAATGTATTGCAATTCAATAGACATGCCCAGTAGATTTTTAAATATTCAGCGTCACCATGTGGTTAGAATATGTAGTGCAGCACTGCTTTCAACAGAAATAAAAGCTCAAGTTATTGTTGTATTTTTATTTTATCCAGATATTTAGGATTATTGAATATAAAGTAAAAACAGCATATACCTCACCACCAATTGAAACCTTAAGTGTTCAAAGATGTTTGTTTATGTGTCACTGGAAATTTAAAAAAGACGTATCTATTGTGAAATCCCAGGTGATTTTTTTAGATTACTTAGTGTGGAAACAGGCTCTTCGGCCCTTCAAGTCCACACCGACCCTCTGAAGAGCAACCCAACCCCACCCATTCCCCTACATTTACCCCTTCACCTAACACTATGGGCAGTTTAGCATGGCCAATTCATCTAATCTGCATATGTTTGGACTGTGGGAGGAAACTGGAGCACCCGGAGGAAACCCACGCAGACACTGGGAGAATGTGCAAACTCCACACAGACAGTTGCCTGAGGTGGGAATTGAACCCGGGTCTCTGGCGCTGTGAGGCAGAGGAGTGTTGGACTGAAGTCCGTGTGCTGATGTTGCTCCTAGGATGGTGTTTGAGGGAACCTTTTTCAACTGCAATAATGTATGAGTGGAAATATATGCAATTCAGTATACTTGCGACCAGAGGTAAAATTTGAGCTGATGGCATTCCATGATATCATGCTTTCTGGTATTTTAGGTAGGTAAGGAAGTCACACTGGCAAACTAAGCTTCGACAGCTGCTGTAGTACATTGTGCAGCCACAATCTACTCCTCCTGCCAATGCAGAGTCTGCTGCCAGCAGTGTCAAAAAACAATCACTGTCCTTGAAGGTGGCTGGCTTGTTGAGTGTTATTCTGGCAGCACTAATGCCATCATACTCATATCTTAGGCTACGTAAACGGTGGAAGATTCTGAAGGGTCTTGGCTCAAACTTTTTCTGCAATATTAACACTTAGAAGAATAATCAAAGTACAGAAGAAAGCAGATACTCCAGAGATAAACAAACATCCGAACAAGTCTTCATGAGTGCCTTAAAGCTAATGGCGAGTATAAGTTACAGAAAACACTGTTCCATTACCTCTTTTTCTATTAAGTCTTCTAGTGAAATTTCTTCCTTTACTTCTTTCTTCTGGTTTTTCTTCAATACAAAGCCTGGTGGTAAGGCATGGCGGTACATACAGCTGTCTCCTCCTCCAGGACAGACCCAGAACCAGCCATATTTGTTATTCTCTATGGCTTCAAGGAAATATTTACATACCTAACAATGGAATAACACAAAGATCGAATCAACTCTTCTGATACAAGTCAACTCTTAAATATACTTTTTACAGTAAGAGTTGGACAGCTTAGAAACAGACCCTTTCAGTTCAACTCATCCATGCCAACTAGATATCCTAAATTAATCTAGTCTCATTTAACAGTATGTGGTCCATATCCCTCAAAACCCTTTCTAATCATATACCCATTCAGATGCTTGCTGAAATATAGTAATTCAACCAGCCTCCACAACTTCCTTGGCAGCTCATTCAATACATGCACTACCCTCTTCATGACAATGTTGCCACTTAGGTCCCTTTTATATCTTTCCCCACTTACCTTAAACCTGTGCCCACTAGCTCTAGTCTCCGCCACAGCTTGGAAAAGACTTTGGCTATTCACATTATCCATTCCCTTTAGTTTTATAAACATCTGAGGTCACCCCTTAGCCTCTGATGCTCCATGGAAAATAGCCTTAGCCTATTCAGGCTCTCCCTACAGCTCAAATCCTCCAACCGTGGCACATTCTTTTACATCTTTTCTGAAGCCTTTCAAATTTCACAACAGCCTTCCTGTAGGAGGGAGATCAGAATTACAAGCAGTATTTCAATAGTGACCTAACCAATGTCCTGTACAGCCGTAACATGACCTCCCAACGCCTACACACAATGCACCGAATAATGAAGGCAAGCATACCTAATGCCTTCTTCACTATCCTGTCTACCTGGTACTCCACTTTAAAGAAACCATGAACCTTAATATTAAAGGTGTATAAGTCCTGCCTTGATTGCCCTACCAAAATTCAGCACCTCACATTTATCTAAATTAACTCCATCTGGCACTCCACTGCCCATCAGCCTAACTGATCAAGGTCCCCTTGTACTCAGAGGAAACCTCCTTTGTTGTCCAGTACACCACCAACTTTGGTGTCATCTGCAAACTTATTAACCATACCTCCTGTGTTCACATCCAAATCATTTAAATGACGAAAAGCAGTGGACCCAGCTCCAATCCTTGTGGCACACCGCTGGTCACAGACTTCCAGTCTGACAAGCAACTCTTCCCCCACCACCCTCTGTCTCCTACCTTTGAGCCAGTTCTGTATCAAAATAGCTAGTTCACCCTATATTCCATGTGATCTAATCTTATTAAATATCAAAATATCATGATATCATGATAACAAATTGCATATCAAAATTCATACTTATTTAAAAGTAACTAAAATGTGTTTTGCTCCATTAAGGAAAGGTAAGTTCTCTCTCCTTTGTAATGGAACTCGTGTAACTCAGAGGTACTGGAAGGAAAAAAAATTGGGGAAAACAGTTTTCTTACTTTCCTTCCCAAAGTAGGAATTGCCACCAGATCCTTCTACAACATCTGCAAAAGTAGTAACTATTCTAATTCTTCAAAACCTTTGCAGCTTTGGAGTTACATAACCAATTCTATGCTGGAAACTTAAGATTAACCAAATGTACACATACACAAATTTCCTGGAAGGCCAATCTTCCTTTAAGTACGAACATGAAAACAAATGTAATGAGTACCTCTGTATGACTAAGATGAGCTAACTTCAGTCACAACAAACATCTGTGACAGTTGTGATCTGATACCAATAATACTGAACAATCAAGCAAACTTTAAAAACAAACTTTCATCAAATTACACCCCTTCCCGCAGGGAGCTTCTGATGCCTAGTGTGATAGGGAAAAAAAAAGTCTCTATCATGACCTGTCAAGGATGCTTTGTCCAAGGGCAATCCTTGGCCAACTGCTTATTGATGCTTCATGCTAAGCAATTTTCTTGATAGTTTTTTTCAGTGTTGGTTCACCACACACTTCTTTCCACACTCAGAGGCAAATGAAGGATGCAGGTCTCAAGTCGGACTCTACTAAACAGGAACTGAAACCCTGCTGTTAAATACAATCTTGAACCACATACCAGCCATTTAGCCAATGAGCCAACCACCCTTACAATCTTCAGGGGGTGCAAAAGAACTGGTGTTGGCACTTAAAAGCAGGACATCTGCTCATCATTGAAGTTCCACTGATGAAGGTAGTTAACATTCAAACTTGTTGCATCAACCTCAATGACATGATTAAGTGCTTAGCTGAGTTGATCTACTTTGATTGATCGATTGATCACTTCTCCAAATTCCACCGCAGTCAGTTAGCAGGCCAGGCAAACACAGCTTGTCTGCTCTTCCGAGAATAGACATGTTATATCATGGTAAATTGAATATTAGGTCAGAGAGGGTGTTTTTCTTTTGGCCAGGGTGAGGGGGAGGAGAAAGAGGACGACAAGAAGGAGAATAAAAAAAGAGAAGAAGGAAGAGGTGGTGTTCAAGAATGGATTTGGAGCAGGCGACCAAGATTGTAAATGCCTTGTAGTTGGATCCAAGGATTATCCAGCAGTGTAACAAAAAGACCAACAACTCAACAGTGAATGCAGCCTTACAATGACACTTTCTTACCAGATTACCAAGTTCACATACTCTGCAGTGAACCTCAGAGCCAATCAACATCCTATCTGCACCAGCAGTTTCTTTCCTGTTCTCCCCATTAAACGCTCTTCCATTAATACCCAGAACTTGCATTCAGTCAATCCACCTGCATGGCTTCCATATTCCTCCAGCTATTCAGCTTTGCTGGCACATTATGCAAATAAATTGTAAGAAAAATGCTGACATCATCCAGACACTGACCATTAGCCCTTTCTTTCAGGAAAGGTGACATACAACAACTCAAGGGCAATAAATAATGGCCTAGTAAATGAACCCAGCAAAACAACAAGTAAAAAAATTAAAGCAGAACTGGCAGAAGAAAGTCATGTGCATTTCCCTCAGGGAAGACGGGTTTCCAAACCATGGGACTGCAGTGATTGGGATACCACAGCATACAATATTGCCGAGAACATTGAGAAGAGCATGTTCCTCCTTTATGTCCCTTCTTGACACCAAGGACATCACCTTACTTTCTGATAATAAGTAGAAAGTTGCCAAATGTATGAACCTGGAGTTCCTGATTTACAGCAAGGATGATATGCTGACCACCCAGGCGCAGTATAGGCAGAAAGAAAAAGGGAACAGCACCGTACTCATGAAAAACCCCGTTATTGACCTGTTTCTTAGCTACCAATTAGATACGAGCACTGCGCATAGCTTGGTTGTTTATAAGGTAAAAACAATGACTGCAGATGCAGGAAGCCAGATTCTGGATTAGTGGTGCTGGAAGAGCACAGCAGTTCAGGCAACATCTGAGGAGCAGCAAAATTGACATTTCGGGCAAAAGCCCTTTATCAGGAATAAAGGCAGTGAGCCTGAAGCGTGGAGAGATAAGTGAGAGGAGGGTGGGGGTGGGGAGAAAGTAGCATGGAGTACAACAGGTGAGTGGGGGAGGGGATGAAGGTAATAGGTCAGGGAGGAGGGTGGAGTGGATAGGTGGAAAAGAAGATAGGCAGGTAGGACAAGTCATGGGGACAGTGCTGAGCTGGAAGTTTGGAACTAGGGTGAGGTGGGGGAAGGGGAAATGAGAAACTGTTGAAGTCCACATTGATGCCCTGAGGTTGAAGTGTTACGAGGCAGGAGATGAGGCGTTCTTCTCCAGGTGTCTGGTGGTGAGGGAGAGGCGGTGAAGGAGGCCCAGGACCTCCATGTCCTCGGCAGAGTGGGAGGGGGAGTTGAAATGTTGGGCCACAGGGCGGTGTGGTTGATTGGTGCGGGTGTCCCGGAGATGTTCCCTAAAGCGCTCTGCTAGGAGGCGTCCAGTCTCCCCAATGTAGAGGAGACCGCATCGGGAGCAACGGATGCAATAAATGATATTAGTGGATGTGCAGGTAAAACTTTGATGATGTGGAAGGCTCCTTTAGGGCCTTAGATAGAGGTGAGGGAGGAGGTGTGGGCGCAGGTTTTGCAGTTCCTGCAGTGGCAGGGGAAAGTGCCAGGATGGGAGGGTGGGTTGTAGGGGGCGTGGACCTGACCAGGTAGTCACGGAGGGAACGGTCTTTGCGGTAGGCGGAAAGGGGTGGGGAGCGAAATATATCCCTGGTGGTGGGGTCTTTTTGGAGGTGGCGGAAATGTCAGCGGATGATTTATAAGCCCATATCATGGTTCTCATAACAGTCTATTGGTGAAATAAATTGTAGGTCAATACTACTGAACAGAACTGATGTAATGATCTCAGTGGGGGAAGCACCCAAGTGGACACTGATGAACATGCAAATATAGGATGTTAACCAGCTGTCCTGTAATATAGCCTCCTGACAAGACTAGAAACATATTCCAACTTGAAAAAGGCTATAGCAGTCAGCTTAATCTCTGCATAGTATCTGATCCATTTGCCTACATCCTGCAGATCTAAAGACACTGCCACTCCTGTCTCCATACCTGGTGCAGCCTGGGCATGGACTGGTCACCTAATCCTTACAATACCTCTTCACCCTCAAACAGAATTCAGTAACACACTGATAGAAGTAGAAATTCTTCATACCTTCAAAACAGTTCAAAGTACTGCAGCATGCAATAAAATTTCCAACAAATCTTATTAGTAGTTTGAATGCATTATTCTTTAAATAATGCTAACAAAACACCCATTTAGCAATAGAAGGAATACTGTCTATGCTATCTGCACTTGCACCACCAAAATTTGAATTCTGTGTCACAACAATGAATAAGGCTGCACAGCATTAGCCACATTGTATCACTGGTGTGCTGGAAAATTTTGAATCAATGTTCAGTGCCTCTGGAATCAGTGATACACCTCTGCATCAGCACTGTACACTGGACTTCCTTCTAGCGTACTTACTATTACAGTTTTCTTCTGTTCTGCATCACCATGCTTTTTTTGTACAACTTCTTCTAGTTTTCTCACATCCCAATTTTCCATTGTGTCTATGAAAAAAAATTAACATTTGATTTCAATTAGATAAACCCAGTTCATTAATTGCACTTCATATGGGATGGAGTACTGTTCAAAAGTTGATTTCAGTAAAATGTAGAAAATGGAAAATCAATTAGGAATTTGACGCAACAAGACTCAATAACTACACAACATTAAGTCGTTGTGGGGAAAACAAAACTGCGTGCTTGGAATGGAGTTTATTACTGGCTAGGCCAGTGTTTATTGCTCATCCCTAATTGCCCTAGAAACTGGGTAACATACTTGGTTATTTCAACAGAGCACTTAAGATGGAATCACAAACCAAAGTCAGACAGACAGGAGAAGGAATGCAGATTGTGTCTCCTGAAGGGAGACTAGGGAATCAGATAGGATTTCATAACAATCTTTATTGTAGCTTTTTTAAATTCAGAATTACTAACTACTTCAACTTATATTACTCTTGTTCTACTATACAACTTATACTACTCTGTTCCTGTCCATAACTATTGATAGAAAAAAAATCAGTATTCCACTGCTGCAGGACATGAACAAATTGGATTGTTTTACTAAATATTAATGTTACATAATTGGCAAAATAATTGTAATACCATTATGAGAAACGGATAGAAGAAAGCACTGCTCTTGTTATTAGAAATATAAAATTTAAAAATATATGGTTTGGGGCTGGCTTATTTAGGAGAAGAATTAAATAATAATATGTAACATGCCTGATCCTAACTCTTATTTGATAAACCAGAGAGGCTTGCTCATCAAAAGATCAGCAAGACCCAGATTAACGTACTAGCAAGAACCATAAGGCATTCAAACTGGTCAACAATGGCCAGAGCAGTTGTACCAACAGTGGATAGGCTGTTTGTACTCAGGAGGTTTTAGGAATGCAAAGCTTGATGAACAGCAATAACTGTCTGCTTAATTTAAAAGCAAACACAATGGGAATTTAGAAGATAGTTAATAAACATTTCTACCTGGGTATGAGTTGCTGTGGAGTGGGGTCTGAAGGGAAACTGTCCAGAGAAAGCCAGTGTAGTAGTGGCTGACAATATTGAGCAGTCTGTAAGAATCTGCAGGGCAGGGGGGTGAACAAAAGTGAGCAGCTAGTTTCTGTTGTTCACCAAGCAGAATATGGGGGGCACGGGGCAGAAAGGAACAACTAGTTTCTCTGCTTTACCATGCAGAATGCATTGGGAGCTTGTGCTGAGATTGAATAAAGAAAATTAATGAGAATGCAGAAGGTTCATCTAGCTTTAATTAGTGGGAGGATGTTTCAGGATAATAGATACCATGAAAGTCAGTGGTTTTCTTACAAAAAAAGAAACAAAAAATCATCAGCATCTGAAAATAGCTTTGGACTGGTTCCTTGAGAATGGAGCTGAAAATGTGTTGCTGTAAAAGTGCAGCAGGTCAGGCAGCATCCAAGGAACAGGAGAATCGACGTTTCGGGCATCAGCCCTTCTTCAGGAAGAAGGGCTGATGCCCGAAACGTCGATTGTCCTGTTCCTTGGATGCTGCCTGACCTGCTGCGCTTTTCCAGCAACACATTTTCAGCTCTGATCTCCAGCATCTGCAGTCCTCACTTTCCCCTCCTTGAGAATGGAGTATAATACAACTGGGGAAAAGGATTTTTCTGGTCATTTGACAAATGACTTAAGACGTTTTCCTGTAGTTCAGAGTATATTTGATCTGAATTATGTGAAATAGTGTCAAGTGAGTCTTCCAGCTAGTCATTAGAAAATCATACCTTTTTAAGGGTTATCAATTCATAGGAATCATACTGTGCAATACAAGTTCAAATTGCTTTATGGCTGCAACCTTTCAACTATGAAGCCAAGCTTTGGAGGGGAGTGATAAAAGAACCAAAGGACTAAGTTCTTTACAGAACGTTGTGTAAAGATACAAATTATGATACGTCAGTCAACTCCATCAACCAACAGAATCAAACATTAACCAGTCACACAACTGCTCTGCTGATATTGCCTCACTATACATCACAGTAAAAGTAACTCAATTTAAATAATTCATGTGAAATATATAAATCATCATTCCAATTTGTATTATATAAATATATAGATTTACACAGAAGTTAAAGAATGACAACTGCCACCAAGAGATACATTGTCTTGAAAATACTATATTTCAATGCAATACAAATAAAACACTCCCAAAATAAAAGATTGAAGTTCCTTCTTGCAAAATTAGTTTTGACAGAAGAACTTACTCTGGTTACCTGGTAATGCAGAATACATCAGACTTAATGAGACAGTTTGGATAAAAGTGACATTTCACTGTGCATTGCCAAAATACAAATACCATCATGCCGAGATAGCTAATCATGGTCAATAAACACAAGTTCAGAGTCTTATTCGTAACTTTAAAAAAAACTGTTGATGATTTATTGCAATAAATGCAAAATAGATTTTGTAGACAATGCAGGTACAATTCACTCAGTTCAAAGTTGCTTTTTTAAATTACCTATTAATGCAATTCTAGAGCAAAAATTCATGAATAAGTGAGTAAAGTTGCACTACTATGGGGAGTTTGAATCTTTTTGAACAAATAACAACTCTAAAATTAAAGTACATTGCACTTTCAGTACACTTAATATTAACACAGTCTCTTCAAAGAAGGGTAATGTGGGAATTTCTTCAGATATTAATAAATCCATATCAAGCAGAAAAATTGGATAAAACTCTTACTAGGCATGTCCACAGCAAAAGAAATGAAACACATTGTCTGAAACAAAGCAAGTAAAGCAAAGCAGAACCAAAGTTAAATACCGTACAACATTAAAAATGGATCCAGAGGTACATCATGAGGTAAACTGCAATCCTCATCTTCAGCTCAAGGGGATTTTTACAAAGCATCTACTTTCTAAAATCAAGTCTCTCAATGGAACTTTCAATCACATTCACATCATGCAGTAATTGGTGTGGGAAGGCATTATTGATTTAAGCTATGAAAAATGTGCTCTTCACTTGGTTTCATTATCTATTGCATAATCTGCTAGAATGCTCAAGTAATTCACATTAAGAATAGTACTTAATGCATGAAATCATAAAGGCTGAATGAGTAGAGGCAAATTAATCACTATGTTTGCCCCATAAAAACATTCTTGGAATATGCTCAGTTAGAAGCACTGAAAACGTTTCACAAATAGTTAATTTTTTTAAAAAAAAGAGGGAACTGAGAGAAGATCAAATCAAAAGGTACTCTTCTTAAAAAAAACTTCTATTAAATCTCTGCTTTGTCAACATACCTTTTACAAGCTCTTCATCCCGTGCATCTACGTACATACTGCGCTTCTCACTCTTCCTTTCCAATGATAGGTCATGTGAAAACTTGCATTTGTCACCCTTAGTACATTGACCTTGCTTGAAAAAAGCACACACCACAGATTTGGGATCTGCTCCTAGAAGGGACAGCAAACAAGTTATAACTTAGTCGTAACTCTACCTTTACTTGACTTTTTAATGCTTTTATCCATTATTCTAATTAGTTGGAATTACACAGTAATGTCACTGGGGATCTGAGACTAAGCAAAAAGAAATTGTTGAAAATTCAAGCAGCTCATTTACAGCTGAGAATTTCATGCACTTTACACCAAAGTAAATACATCAGAAAGTTAAAGATAATAAAATTGGTTACAAATTGAAAGGGGAACTGTGTGATAAGGACTATGGAGGAGCACAACAAGTTGGAAGGAGACCCTATGTTCAAATTGTTGCTTGTTGTTGAATGAAGAAACTGTACAAAGAGTCAGAAACTTCTGCTGTAAAAGTTACAGGGGAAGGGGTGCCCTTCTTGCTTTGGGGTTTCAATAAGAAACCAAAATGATGCACATAAGAAGTGCCACTGTAAATCAATACAAGGACTGCTCCATTACTATCAATCGCAGGAAAAAGACTACACAAAAAAGGTTTCCACAGCTGTAATAAAATTGAATATATTATATGGGTGTATTCTGACCAAACAATCCCATTAAGAATAGGAATAATTTCAACTCAAAGCAAAATGTATTTTAGTCAATATTCCAACATGGAAGTCAGTGCTATTTCAGAATTTATCCTCTACAACTGAAATCTTCAATTACTTGGCCTAAGTAACAGAAGTTAAGTTTAGACAGTCAGAAATGAAATCTTATTCTTCCTCCTCCGGAGATCTTGTTTTTGACTATGTTTTTCTTCTCAAAAGTTTCTCTTTTTAACTTTCATCAAAAAGGTTCACATTTGGCAATGATTTCTATAGTTCCTCATTAAGGTCACTATAACACTTTCCTCCACTAGAACATGATAGACCTCAATCACTGTTATGTGCTATCTCTGTCCAAACATTTGCAAACAGATTTTTAGAATCAATAATAGAAACATGCACAGGAAAACACAGTCCAATGCAAATAAATGGAGTTGCAAATGTAGTCAGTTGTAAAACTCCAGCACTACAGCAGTTGCTAAGAAGGATATTTAACAGATTGTTTCTGTTAAAGTTATTTCTGTGATAAAATTGTCCAGAATTCTCAGCATTATGACACACAGTTTATATGCATTTCTTAGGGCTAAGGCTAGCATTTGATTGGGATGGGGGAGGGGCAGCAGGGGATTCTGGATGTTAGTACATCCTTTATATTAATGCAGTTAATGTCATCAGCTGATTTCTGAAACATCTCTCTCCCTACCAAAGTCTGTGCAGGTCTATGAAGAATTGAAGAATCAGACTGATATGGTGCACTATTCTTGCTGGCCCAATGTCCTGCGATGCTGTATTGAAGTTGCTGCTGAAATAGGAGAAAAAAAAACAATGTAGGAAACAGACAGTGAAAGATAGTGTAATAATTGGGAAAGATACAGGGCACGTCAGAGAAAGTGAGCTCAAGGGAAAACACTGCCAGAGACTAACAGGTAAAAAAGTGGCGGCTTGGAGTCAGCAGATGACAGAATGAGAACAAATCAATGAAGGAATCATGTGAAATCAATGGATATTAGGGAATTGATAGCTTGTTTGGAAAGTCTGGAGAGTGAGTGCATACTTGAAGTTCTGGGCTGAGCAGCAGGTTGGAATGAAAGGTAAGTGTCAGGGAGCAAAGTAATAAAAAATAGAAGTGACTTAATTAGAGAGAGTATTGGTTGCTAAGAGTTTCAGTTTTAAGATACAGTAGTATTTAGTTTATTACTTACTTCAATTGGCCAAATAAAGAGAGATGTGGCAGGGTACCCCAGACCATAATACACATTCTACTGAGTGAGAATTCCAGGATGCTTAGTGTCCTGGAGAACCATATATACAGGGAGGGGCATCAGCTAGAGTACCAAGGTTTTTTCAGCGTGTACAAATGGAGTCAATGCAGACAAACTGCAAGATTGAGTGTATCATGGATAGTATGATTTTGAATGTGCCTGGCAGCCAAAGGGGACCAGTCAAATTGTGCACAAGTCCCCTCAGTCCATCTTGCTCCACAACCTGCATTCAGTTCTGGAAGTTCAGCCAGAGACAAATAAACAGCACCGCATGACTCAAAAGATTTTGACAAGGTGCCACATAATTGACTTGCTAGCATAGGTAAAACCTTTTTTGGGGGAGTGGCTGCATAAATGCAAAGGTAACAGGACATAGATAATGAACAGTTGATTTCCAGGCTGAAGAAACAAGGTGGTTAACTGGGAGATAACAGGAATTCTTTGCTTGATAAACATTAATGATCTAGACTTTGACATGCAGGTCACAACCTAAAAAGTTTTGTTCCATCTGCAAAATAAATAGTGAATTGTGAGCAGGATAACAGTTGACTTCAGTGGACAAATACTGACTGATAGGATGGGTGGACACAGGGAAATAAAAGTTAATATGGAGTGAGAGTAGGTACATTTTGTTAGGAAGAATGAGGAGACTATACTAAATCAAGGGTACAGAACCAAAAGGTCTGTATATAAACTGGTTTATAAATGGTTTAAAAAGGCATTACAAGACCTCATTCCTTACAAAGTGGCGCATCAAAAGCAAAAGCAGTGAGTTCACAATGATCATTTATCAAACTGTGATTTCAACTCAACTGGGTCCAATTTGGGGCAATGTATTTTGGGAAGGATCTAATGGCAACATAAAGGGTGCAGACAAGATTTATAAGATCCAATCCCTGGATGAGGGACTTCAATTCCATGGTTGGACTGGAGAAGCTGAGTCTATTCTCTTTGAGAATGTTGAAACAAAAAGGTGATAGAAATTTCTTTTCAACCTTCTCTTAAGTAGATGGATCACAATTATTCCAATCTAACCAGATAAACAAAGTCCATCTATGAAATCAACCCCCTTATTCTTATCTGCACTTACTGTAATGCTTTCATATCATTGCGAAAATGCACCGATGCCCCTTCTGAAAATAAGGCACTTCTGGACAAAGCAGATAGATAAACTGATCGTATTGGCAAAAAGGATGTAGAATTTGAGGACATAAATTTAAGCTGCTTGCAAAGAATCAATGCAGACATGAAATCAAATTCTTTCCGCAGTAAGCAGTTAGGTCCTGGAAAGCCCTGGCCAAGAACCTGCTGGAGGAAGACATGCTGAAGGCCTTCCAGGAGTTTTGGTGAAGTATCCAAACAGGAAAAAATTCAGCGCAACAGAATTGCAGCATGAGGAAGAGGGGAAGATATAGGATGAGTGTTGGAACATTATAGCATAGAAATAGGTTCTTCAGCCCATTGTATTTGAACAAGTCATCAAGCACAATACAATTGCTGAAGTTACCATAAAGGTCCTGCCTTCTCAACCTTGCCACTTACCTGAGGCATGGTGACCCTCAGGTTAAACTCATCATTAGTTATTTCTGTCTGATGAGAGCATAGCCCTATGGTCCTATGGATAATAGCAACATAGTTTTACTCTAGCCCCATTCCTAACACTTAGTCCATAACCTTGTATGGTATATAGTGTTTCATGTATACACCTAAACACTTCTTACATGTTGTAACGGTTCTGCCTCCACCATCCTGTCATGCAGTGCATTCCATATACCGACTACCCTCTGGATGAAAAAAAATTCCTCAAATACCCCTTAGTCCTACTGCCCTTTTCCTTAAATCAATGCCTCCTGATAGGGGTACGTTTATTGATATCAAGCTTATCTATGTGTCTCAATTTTGTAGATCTTAATCATGTCCTCCCTTAGCCTTCTCTGCTCTAAGGAAAACAAGCCTAGCCTATGTAATCTCTCTTTATAAATGAAATGCTTCAGCTCAGGCTATGTCAAGGTGAACCTTCTCTGCACTCTCTCCAGAGGGATCATGTATTTCCTATAATGTGGCAACCAGAACTGCATACTGAATTCCAGCTGTGGCCTAACCAATGTCATTTACAGCTCCACCATATCTGTCTAGGTCTTGTATTCTAGACCTTGACTAATAAAGGTAAGTATTTCATATGCATTCTTAAACATCCTATCCATCTGTCTTGTTGCCTTCAAGGATTTGTGTGTATGAACACTAACGTCCTACTGATCGTCAGTACTACACAGGCCCTAACATTCATTAATCATTCCCTTGCCTTGTTTGTCCTCCCAAAAAGATGTCATTTTACACTTTACAGAATTAAACTTAATCTACAATTGTTCTGTCCATCTCACCAGTCTGACTGCCAGAGATGTACAGCACGGAAATATCATCCTACAGTTTAAAGCTTTCTTCCTATTTACCATACCCCCATATTTCATGTCAGCTGCAAACTCACCAATAAGACCTCCTTTGCCTGTGCCCAAATCACTTATGTAGACTGCAAACAGCAGGGGAACCAGCAATAAACCCAATGGCATGCCAAAGGACACAGGCTTCCACATAAAAACAAAAACAAACCTTCAACAAATACTCTGACTAGCTGAATTGATCTTGCAAGCAGTAACAGAAAGGACAGCTTGCATAATGTCTTTGTGTTTTGAACATTTTCTGTGCTTACGATTCTAAACTAAAAGCCAGACGAGAAAAGTGGGGTAAGGGTGGGGAAGAAGCCTAAGTAGCTTTGAAATAACAGTAAAGTCATGCTTAGAATGGAAAACAGGCAATGTCAGTTCAGGGTAATCCTGTTCACAGTGTGCTATTAAAAGAAAGTAGTAAGTTTAAAAAATGCACTGTTTTGAGATAATGTTGAGAATTGCAGATCAAAGCATAACCAATCTTGTGTATATGCAATAACGTGATTATACAACAGCTGCACTAAAACAACTGGATCAATGAGTCCTACTAGCAGGTAAACTTACTCTGACAAATGTTCATCAAGCTGCATACTTCTGACCACAAGCAGAATCAGTACAGCCATAACCATTTTCTGTGTCTAAAGTAGTGGAATTAACACGAGTGAAGCACTATTATACATTAAGTGATACAATGAAGTGCAAAGTATTTTAAGGCAATTGAGATATTTTAAAATTGAACCAGAGTGCTTTTTGTTATCAATACTGGTAATTCCATGATGGCTATCCTTTAGACAACCTCTAATTCCAGGCAACACTAAGTAGTGGAGAAGGCCACATGACTTCCTACAAAATCTATTTGGAGACAAGTCCTTTTGAGCTCGCTGCCATCAGGACCAGAGGTCTAGATCATGACAATGGTGCACACGTCACACCTGGATATGAAAGGAAGAGAGATGTTTGCAGACTGTCATGAGAAGCCAGACTGAAGACTTTGGGGAAGACAACCCACAATCATCACCTGTGCTAGGTAAAACGACTGGTTTTGGGCTAACCACTAAATGGAGGCCACTGAGGTTAGAGCCTATGCTTGAGAAAATAAGGATTCTGATAAGTTCATGGAATCACCAGGGAACCTTCCAATGAGAAGTCCAATTGTTTATGTTCAAATGGTGGGGCAAAGGGACTTCACAGGAAAGGAGATCCTGTTAAACTGGGAGAAGCATTAGAACTTAACCACAAGGTTACAATTCTATAGAGGCTAGTGTAATATATATGTGTGGCCTGGATTTTCGGTTGTGTTAAGTTAACAGGGAATACCTTTTCTGCAGTTTAGTGTACTAGACCAAGCATGGCTTACTAGGCAACTCTGTTGATTTTACTATGATTGATACAGTAGAAGTTTTCAAATGTGGAGTCATGAGGTTTTCTAAGTGACTGAAGAGCTCTCACCACTTTTTAAAAAGATCAGTATCTACAGGAATTGTAAAATTATTCATTCTATTCTGATTTAGTTGTGGATGTCAAAGCTGACAAACAGTAAAAATACCTTTGCTGATCTTCTGAGCAACTACTACAGGTTTAAAAAGTTCATTCAACTCTTGGAGTTCTTTCTTTTTATCATCTTTTTTCGACTTCTTTTCTTCAAAGGGTACCTAAGAAAGAAGAAAGCAAACAAGCTCAACACTTAGCAAGCTTTGAAATGATTTGTATCTCAGGTTGAGGTCCTGGATTTGAGTTTGCTCGCTGAACTGAAAGGTTTGGATTCAGATGTTTTGTCACCATACTAGGTAACATCATCAGAGAGCCTCCAATGAAGCACTGGTGTTATGTCCCACTTTCTATTTGTGTGTTTAGGTTTCTTTGAGTGTCTGGTGATGTCATTTCTGGTTCTTTTTCTGAGAGGATGGTAGATGGGGTCCAAGTCGATGTGTTTGCTGATAGAATTCCAGTTGAAATGCCATGCTTCTAGGAATTCTCGTGAGTGCCTCCGTCTGGCTTGTCCTAGGATAGATGTGTTGTTCCACAATAGCTAATGAACTTAAAAGACCCTTTTAGATGTAGGTTTGCTCGCTGAGCTGAAAGGTTCACTTCCAGACATCAATGATGTTAATAAATAGAAAGCAGGAATTTTCAGCATTACTTCACATGAGGCCCACTGAAGATGTTACCCAGGAAAGGCAACGAAACGTCTGGAAATGAACCTTTCAGCTCAGCGAGCAAACCTACATCTAAAACCTCAACCAGAGCTACAAATCTTCTCAAAACTCGTTAAAAGACCCTATACAAACAATAAGCAAAACGAACATCACTTACAAAATACCTTGCAAGGGCTGTAACAAACACTGCACTGGACAAACAGACAGGAAACTAGCCACCACGATACATGAGCATTAACTAGCCACAAAAAGACATGACCCATTATCACTAGTATCCTTCCATACAGATGAGGAAGGACACCACTTTGACTTGGACAACATATCAATCCTAGGACAAACCAGACAGATGCACCCACAAGAATTCCTAGAAGCATGACATTCCAACTGGAACTCTATCAACCAACACATTGATTTGGACCTCATCTACCATCTTGACAAAATGAACAGGAAATAACATCACCAAACACCCAGAGAAACCTAAACACAAATAGAAATTGGGACATAACACCAGCATTTCACCAGAGGCTCAATGATTATGGTACCTAGTATGGTGACAAAACATCTGAAACCAAGCCCTCCAGCTCAGCAAGCAAACTTACATCCACAAGCTCAACATTTAAATGCAGCACTCACCAACTATGCTTGGGAGAACTGTAATTTACATCAGTTCTCCCCGCTCCAACTTTTGACAGAAGTTTTATGTTCTAACAGTATATCAATAATATAGGATACAATTCACTTCTGCAACTCATAGGACCAGCTTAATAAAACCTTGACAAATAGAAACCTCTAATTTTTTTTTAAGCCAGCTGAAAACAAATACTTTTATAATCTCAAACCATTTAAAAGTTTTTTTCGGGTTTTCTAGGATTGCAGCACAACAGAAAGCTTTCTTCATCACAATCTTCCAATCTCTCAAATTTGATCAGACTTATCTGATCTTTCATACAGCGAGTCATGTAACTAAATGTTCCACAAATTATAGGCTTTCAACAGTTAACACTGTACCTGTTTTCCACCCGTCTGTCCATGCTTGACTTGATTGGTGACAGTTTTGATAAATTTTTGTTGTTTTGCTCCTTTCTTGTTCTTCAGACCAAAGGTCTTATCCTAGAACAGCAAGAAGGCAACATCTTAAGTTTAATTAGTTGAATAAAATTCAGAAATAGAACTGACCTCCTCTTCAGCCTTGACAGATGTGATACCATGCTAGGCCCTTCCCATTCATTGTCTGCTCAGCAGGGTGACCAAGTGCTGCTTTCACATTTTCTAGATCTCTAGCAAACAAAGTTGACAAGGCAGGGTGATGCAGCTTCCTTACATTTGTTAAAATATAGCTTCAGATGTTTTTCCAGAAAAAAAAACCTCATCTCAGCTGGTTAACTAGTTAGTTGCATTTTTGGGTTCAGTTTAAACGAGGAATTTTATGCAGACACTTGCGTCCCATTACCTCTAAGTAATAATCTTTAAATGGACTGCATACAATTAAGAGACTGATAGAGACACTTAAAGGTTCAAACATTTTTCTTTCAAATAATGAGAAAGGAAAATTTGTTAACTTGATTTGTTTTTAAACATGGTACACAACAAAAATGGACATGCTTATTACATCACTGAATATTTTTCCATCCCACTGTATCAAAACTGCTACATGTCTTTATTTTATACTCCCAAGAACATGCTCCAATTTACACCCATCTAAATTTGCTGATTTGTTTTTGTTTGAATTTTGAGTGCGCTAAATTATGTGCTTCACTGACAGATAGGTCTTAAATCTCACGAAGCATTTTTGAAACAAAAACAGATAAACATACACAAATTAATATAGTAAATGCAACCTCATCCAAACTAATACCATCTTCTGGTAATTTAGTTGTGCTTAAAATGGGAATGTATTGATTCTGATCTTATTCCAGCCGGGATATTAAAATGCTAGTTGCAATTTAGTTATAAGTCTCTGCAAATAATTTCAACAAATGTGGTGCTCAGGAAAGATGTTTTAACTGCCCACTTCATAATGGAAAGTAAGGCTTTTATACCTGCATTTTCCCTAGCTGATAATGCCGGAAAGATTTGTCCAAGAGTAATGTATAACAGCTTCAATACCGAAATGTTTGGTAGAATTTTTTGTTAAAGGCAGCAACACAACTGACATGATGTTTATTGTCAGACAGCTCCTGGGAGAAAGAAAGAGCAAAATATAGAACTGTGTCCTTGTTGAGATGGGATTAAACATGGCTGACAGGATGTTCAGAAGAATTTTAAGATTGGATGATGGCATGATGCTCAAATGCTGGTAAGTTGCATAACATTCATATACTTCTTTGTTATTCATGGCAGTGCACAAGAAAGCATCCTTGCAGCATTTTACATGAGTGATCCTTTAAATACTCTCAAAATCAGATGAGATTCAGGATAAATAGCAAGTTCTTTAAGGCTTTAGAGGACAACAAACTGCTGAAATAGTGTTTCTGAATGCATATTTTCTCTTTATGTCCACAAGCATGGCTTACTTATGGAAGGATGTTTTGCTAACAAGCACAAACCACTTTTAAAAGTCTACCTGCAATTAATAAACTTAAATTTAACATGTCAGCAATATACTTCCAACTGGTCCCAAATGAAGACTGGATGCAACTATCACCACGATAAAAATATCACAGCTCAGACTGCAGATGAATTTACTTACCTAGGTTCCACCTCTTACAAGTCTTTTAAGGAATCAAAGCCAAGCCAGCTTTATACTTGTGAAATTTATGTATACCACACAAAAAAAGCATTTTCATATAAGCAACCCAAGATAACAAGTAGCTCTTAAAAGGCTGACTATAAAATATATTTTTTCTGGGGATGTATGCATTGATGACATGCCCTAATTGTGTTTGAATGAAATTGCTTGCTAGGTTATTTTAGGGGACAGCTCAGAGTGAGTCTCAAGTCACATGTAGGACAGACAAGGACTGAACTTGCTTCCTTAAAAGACATTAGCAAACCAGATGGGTTTTTACAATTGATTATACTGGATTACATTATACTACTTTTCAATTCCAGATTTAAATTTCTCCAGCTGGCTTGATGACGTTTGAACTTGTGGCTCCAGAGAATTAGCCCAGGCTCTAGATTACCGTTACAGCAACATTACTGTTTCAACATCACTTCACTGCACTGCAAAGTATCAGTACTCAGGTAGCAAGAGCAAGGATACATCGGTGGTGTGGATGGATAAATTGCAACTATCTTTGACAGGGCATCAACATCCGATGAGAGTTCATGGCACACAGCAAGAAAGGTACAAGCATTGCTTGAATACAGTCCTTTGAGAAAGAAGTCCCCAAATTGGAAAACCTTCCAAAGATAAAGCATACTAAGAAATCATGTAGGCAGTTGCCTCCAGCTATGTGACCCACCACTTTACCAGACCTCAATGTAAATGCCTAAGGAGGTCTTGCCTGGAAAATCAAAAATCAGAAGACAATTTGGAAAGAAATTAATTAGTACCCAGATGTGATGGAAAATCTCAACTGTTACAGAGCAGAAAGAAGCCATTCAGCCCATCACATTTGGCTCTCCAAATCCTGACTTAGTGTCATTCGCCTGTCGTCTCCGCATCATTTCGATTTAATAACTGAATGCCTTGAACCTGCTTCCATCATACTTGTAGTAATGCATTCCAGACGTGAAGTGCTCACTATGTGAAAACATTTTTTCTCTGGCACTTAGTTCTTTCACAAATCAGTTTTAATTGGTGTCATCTTAATCTTGAGCTTTTTAAAGAGTGGAAACAGTGTCTCCCCGCCTGCTCTGTCTAGACCTCATGATTTTGACTACTTCAATCTTAGCCTTCTCCTCTCCAAGCAAATAGTCCCATTTTTTTCCAAACTATCTTCAGAACTGAGATTTCTCGTCCCTGGAATGATTCTCAAAAACCTCTTCTGCACTCTCACCAAATGTATCATTTCTAAAGTGTTACACTAGAACCATACACAATTCTCCAGCTGAGGCCTTACTGATGTGAAACACACGTTCAATATAACCTCCCTGTTCTTCAAATCTATGTCATTATTAATAAAGCCGAGGATACTGTCTGCTTTAACTGCACTCGCCACCCTAATGAGTTATGCACGTCTCTCTGCTCCAGTACACTTTTTAAGAGTACCCTTTGTTTTATATTATCTGTCCATGTTCTTTCTGCCAAACATGTTACCTCACCTCTGCCCATGAAGCTCTAAGCTACCTATCCACCCACTCCACCAACCTGTCAACATCCTTTTGAAGATCTAAACTGTCTCCTCTGTTTACAGTTCTCCCATGTTTTGTACTGTCTACAAGCTTTGAAATTGTTCCCTGAACATTAAAATAGATTGAGTATAAATCAGAAAAATCAAGGGTCCCAATATTAACACACTGGGGAACTCCACTACAAAGCTTCCTCAGTCCTGAAAAGTATCCATTAACTGTTACTCAGCTAATTTTGCATTCATTTTGCTACTGTCCCTTTTATTCCAATAACTAACTTTTCTCAAGCCCATTGTATGGCTTTGCATTATATCCATGTAAACCACATCAACCGATTCCTCTCATCCATGCAAAGTAGTCCAGAAAATTAAACATGATTTTCCCTTAAAAACGTCCATGCTAAATCTCCTAATATTTTAAAGAAATCATTAATTCATAGCCAAGGGCCTGAGCTATCTTCTTGAACCACTGCAGTATCCACAATATTGTCAAGAAGTAGTTTGAGGATTTTGACTTAGAGACACTGAACAAATGATTTTCAAGTTGGATAGTGAGTAGCTTGCAGATGATGGTGTTTCTGTGTATTTGCTGGCCTTGTCTTTCCGGATGGGGGTTTGGAAACTTCTCTCTTAAGGATCTTTGAATTTCTGCAGTGCAACTTGTAGGTGGCATACATGCTATTACTGAGTGGCGGTGGTAGAGGGAGTGGACGTGGTGGCAATCAAGTAGGTTGCTTTGTCATGGATGGTATCAAGCTTTCGAGAGCTGCTGGATGGTTGGTGCAGATGCTAGAGATTAGAGTCGAGCGTGTGGGGCTGGAAAAGCTAGCAGGTCAGGCAGCATCAGAGGATAAGGAAAATCTACATTTCGGGCAAAAGCACTTCATCAGGAATCTTGATGCACTCATCCAGGCACATGGGAAACATTTCATCACACTTCTGACTTTTAGATGGAGGACAGGCTACGTGGAGGCAGGCAGAAAGTTATTCACGGTAGGATTCCTAGCCTTTGACCTGCTCTTGATGCCACCAATTTTTGGTTAATGGAACGCCTAGAATGTTGACAGTGGGTGATTTAGTGTTCGTAACACGATTATAAGCCAAGGGACGATAGTTAGATTAGCAGCTGGATAAAACCACCACACCATCACCTCCCCCCCACATTTACCCATGTGACTTAAGTCTATCTAGAATTATTATTCCCAGAAGTTTTCCCATTATCAAAGCTCAACTGACTAGTCTAACTCTTGCAATTTCTGTTGTTCAAGGGCATATCATTCACAATCCCCCAGTTGTCTGGCACCATGCCCAAGTCCAGGGAAGACTGAAAGGTTATGGCTAGTGCTTCTGCTATTTGCACTTTCACTGCCTTCAATATCATTGAATGCATCTTATCTGGTGCTGGCACCTTGTCAACTCCAGCATCTTACCCAATACCAGTAAAGGAATCAAGGATTATGGGGAAAAGGCAGGAAAGTAGAGTTAGGGATCATCAGATCAGCCATGATCCTGTTGAATAGCAAAGACGAATCAATGGGTTGAACGGCTTACTTCTGCTTCAACGTCTTATCCACACCGAATCTCCAAACAGCATCCCACCCAGACTCACACCAATCTTGCATTTCCCATGGTTAATTCACCGAGCCCTCACATTTGTGGACACTATGGGCAATTTAACATAACCAATCCACTTAACTGCACATCTTTGGACTGTGGGAGGAAACCCACACAGCCATGGGGAGAATGCGCAAACTCCACATAGACAATTGCCTGAGGGTGGAAATGAACCCGGGTCCCTGGCACCGTGAGGCAGCAGTGTTAAGCACTGAGTCACTGTGATTGTTACGTCTGCATATTCTGAGCTGAAGTCCTTAGGTTTAAGTATTCTTCTTCCAATGCCATTTCAGTCACTAATGCATTTCACCTTTGCTAAGCTATCAGTTTTTTCGCAAATCATTCGCCAACTTTCATCGAAATCATCACTCTCAACATCCTTCGCTTTTCCCTTCCATTCTAAAGAGACACAACAGACTCTAACCATTAACTGTTTCTCTCTCCACAGCTGTTGCCAGACATGAGCTACTCCTGTATTTTCTGTTTTTTTAAAGTTTTTCTGTCATTGCTTTTGAATTCACACATCCTAAATCTCCCAAAATTACCATCTGACAAGTTATTACATAAGAAGCATCTCCCTAATAATCATGGATGGATAATGGTACCAAATGGAAACATTATTTAGTAGATGTTAGAATTTCTAACAACTGCCGTGGTTCAATTCATAGTGATCACACTGGAGTTAGAAAGTTGTGAGTTAAAGTCCCACTCCAGAGGTTTGAGCTCAGAAATCTAGTGCACTACTGAGGAGGTGCTGTACTGTCAGAGGTACGGTCTTTCAGACAGGATGTTAAACAGAGGTTCCAAGTGTTCTTTCAGAAGGATGTAAAAGATTCAATGGCACTATTTTGAAGAGGAGCAAGGGAGTTATCCGAAGCGTCCAGTCCAATTATTATCTCTCAATCGATATTACTACAGATTACATAATTATAACATTGTTATTTGAGGGAGTTTGATGCACAAATTTGATGCAATCCTTTCTATATTATTGACTAATTGAAATTACTTAATTGGCTGTAAAACATTTGCAATAGCCTGAGATTATTAAAGCTACTAAGTTATTATTTAGATGTTTGTTCTTTAGACAGGGAGTAAACAATTATGGAACGCAGAATCCATGATTTTACTGAATGGTGAAATAGACTCAAAAGATTAAATAGCATCCACCTGGTCCTATGTTTATACACCTTCTTAAGTTGCCTGCAATTACAGAATTAATACAAGAAGCAAGCCATTCAGCACATCTGGTCCAGGATGGTATTTGTACTCCAGTCAAACATGCTCCTACCTGTTTTCATCTAAAACCATAACCATCCCTTCTCCATAACATGGTTCTCTAGCTTCTTTTAGATACACCAATACTATTTCCTTCATCCACTCCATGGTAGTTGGTTTCACATCTTAACGCCCTACTGGATTTCTTAATGACTCTTATATTGCCGACATCTCATTATGCTCTTCCTTATGAGAGGTGACATTTTCTCTATATCCACTATCCAAATTTTATGTCCTGGTCACCCAGTCTTCATTTTCACTAGAAAAGAGATATTGTCAAATATTTCTTGATTTAGTGCACATATAAGGAGTTATTTCAGAACACACCTTATGTTATAATGCAATACTAAAGTAGCCACAATTTTTAATGCAGGAATGTTAATATCACTTAAGTCTACAGACAAATTATATAGAAAACAGGGCTTGCATTTCAAGCCAATGAAGAAGTCAGTAACTTGAAATATCAGCTATCCAATTTTCCCACATATACTGCCAAGTCTGAACACTTCCAATATTTTGTATTTCATCAGGTGCTCAGTTCTCCTAGTATTTTGCTTTTGAAATAAAGTACATAATGCTGACATTTTCCAAGTCATCCCAAGTGTTCTGATTAATACGCCCTTAAAACCACATGGACTGCAGGGAAAACATTGTTCCCCCTCCCATTATAAACAGGCACTGTGAAAAGCAAGAAGAAATAGGAAATGAAAGCAGAAAATGCTGGAAATGTGCAGTGGGTCAGGCAGCATCATGGCATGGGGGGGGGGCGGGGAAAGGAGGGAAAGACTGTAAAACATGAGTTAACATTTAGAGTCATTGGGCTTTTATTAGAATTGTTCACAGAAGCGTAAGTTCTTGCCAAACAGAAGACGCTGACCGTAGGCTTGGGGGGGGGCACAACATTTCCACCTCCCTCACATGCCTCCTCCCCATGTCCACAAAGCCACCCCTCTCTCTCTCTCTCACACACACACACAGAGCCTAACACACACGAGTTAACAGGGTCATTAAACTGAGCACAGAGCAGGGCAGTGGAGAAGACAAACAGGTGTGTGTGTGTGTGTGTGTGTGTGTGTAATCGGGCCCTTCTCCTCCCAGCCCCCGCTCTGTCTCCGCTGCGGCCGAAGGGTGACCGCACGTTCCCTTTGGCCTGGCCTGCCCGAAACTGTCGGCGCTGCGGATCGCGCAACGCCCGCGCCTCCCACGACTCACCTCGATGACCTTCTCTTTTTTCTTCTGCTCAGCCTTTTTGCTGGGTTGACTCGAGGCTTTCTTGGGCGGCATCGCAGCCTGGGTGTCAGTGTCCGCTCCTCCTGCTTGCCACAGCCGGCCTCAGGCGAAGGCCCGGTCCCACACCGCCGCCGCACTGGATTGTGGGTGATCGCAGCTCAGCGCGCCGCGCACGCGCCGACGCCCCGGGCAACCACAATGGGAGAGGGCGGGGCCACGGGCATATCGTCCCGCGCCGGCCGATGACGTTCCCTCACCTGGAGGAATCCCACACCTGGTGAGAGTCCTGCAACTGAGGGTATCCCGCTCCTGGGGGTATGCCACACCTGGTGAGAGTCCCGCACCTAGGGGTATCCCACACCTGGGGGAAACCCTCACCTGGTGAGAGTCCCACACCTAGGGGTATCCCGCACCTGAGGAATCCTGCACCTGGTGTGAGTCCCGCAACCGGGGGAATCCCTCACCTGGGGGAATCCCTCACCTAGTGAGAGTCCCGCACCTGGTGAGAGTTGTACCTAAGGGTATCCCACACCTGGTATGAGCCCCACACCTGGAGTGAGTCCCACGCTTAGGGGTATCCCACACCTGGTGAGAGTCCTGCAACTGGGGGTATCCTGCACCTGGTGTGAGTTCCGCACCTGGGGAAGCCCCACACCTGGGGTTATCCCGCATCTGGGAGAATCCCTCACCTGGTGAGAATCCCACACTTGGGGGGTATCCCACACCTGGAGGCATCCTGCACTTGGTGGGAGTCCTGCACATTCTGGAATCCCACACCTGGTGACAGCCCCAGAGCTGGGGGAATCCTGCACCTGGTGAGACTCCTGCACCTGGGGGAATCTCACATCTAATGAGACCCCGTCACCTGGTGAGAACCTGGTGATGTTCCTGTACTCCATCAGAGTCCGGCATCTGGGGCAGTCCAACACCTGGTGTGAGTCCTGCACCTGGGGAGACACCCGCACCTGGGGGACTCCCACACCTGGGGGAATCCAGCTTCTGGTGATACCCCTGCCCTGGTGAGAGTCCCGCACCTGAAGCTATCCCACACTTGATGAGAGTCCTGCACCTGGGGCAATCCCGCACCTGGTGAGAGTCCTGCACCTGGGGAGAAACCAGCACCTGGGTGACTCCCACACCTGGTTAGAGTCCCACACCTGGGTGACTCCCACACCTGGTTAGAGTCCCGCACCTGGGGGACTCCCACACCTGGTTAGAGTCCCGCACCTGGGGGAATCCCGCACCTGGTGAGAGTCCTGCATCTGGGGAGAAACCCGTACCTGGGGCAATCCTGCACCTGGGGAGAAACCCGCACCTGGGGGACTCCCACACCTGGTGAGAGTCCCGCACCTGGCGACATTCCCGCACCTAGTGAGAGTCCCACCCCTGGGAGTATCCCCACTTGGGGGAATCCAGCACATGATGAGAATCCCACACCTGGGGTATCCCGCACATGGTGACATTCCCGCACCTGGTGAGAGACCCACACTTGGTGACATACCCACATCTGGTGATATTCCCTCATCTGGTGAGAGTCCCACACCTGGCGGTATCCAGCACCTGGTGAGTATACTGCACCTGGTGAGTGTCCCATAGCTGGTGGAGTCCCACAACTGGTAAGACTCCTGCACCCGAGGGAATGCTGCACCTGGTGAGAGTCCCGCACCTGGGCAAATTCTGTACCTGGTGAGAGTCCCGCAACTGGGGGAATCCTATAGCTGGTGAAATCCCACACCTGGTGAGAGTCGCGCACCTGGGAGAATTCCACACAGTGAGAGTTCCACTCCTGGGGTTATCCTACACCTGGTGAGAGTCCCGCCCCTGGTGAGAGTCCCGCACTGGGTATATTCTGCACCTGGTGAGAGTCCCGCACCTGATGAGAGTCCTGCACCCAGTGAGAGTTCCGCACCTAGGGATATCCTGCACCTGGTGAGAGTCCCGCACCTGGTGAGAGTCCCGCACCTGGGTATATCCTGCACCTGGTGAGAGTCCCACACCTGGTGAGAGTCCCACACCTGGTGAGAGTCCCGCATTGGGTATATCCTGCACCTGGTGAGAGTCCCGCACCTGGTGAGAGTCCCGCATTGGGTATATCCTGCACCTGGTGAGAGTCCCGCATTGGGTATATCCTGCACCTGGTGAGAGTCCCACACCTGGTGAGAGTCCCGCACCTGGTGAGAGTCCCGCATTGGGTATATCCTGCACCTGGTGAGAGTCCCGCACCTGGTGAGAGTCCCGCATTGGGTATATCCTGCACCTGGTGAGAGTCCCGCATTGGGTATATCCTGCACCTGGTGAGAGTCCCACACCTGGTGAGAGTCCCGCATTGGGTATATCCTGCACCTGGTGAGAGTCCCGCACCTGATGAGAGTCCCGCACCCGGTGAGAGTCCCGCACCTGGGTATATCCTGCACCTGGTGAGAGTCCCACACCTGTGTATATCCCGCACCTAGTAAGAGTCCTGTTACTGGGGATATCCTGCACCTGGTGAGAGTCCTGTACCTGGTGAGAGTCCAGCACCTGGGGATATCCTGCACCTGGTGAGAGTCCCACACCTGGGGATATCCTGCACCTGGTGAGAGTCCCACACCTGGGGATATCCTGCACCTGGTGAGAGTCCCACACCTGGGTATATCCCGCACCTAGTAAGAGTCCCATTACTGGGGATATCCTGCACCTGGTGAGAGTCCTCTACCTGATGAGAGTCCAGCATCTGGGGATATCCTGCACCTGGTGAGAGTCCCACATCTGGGGATATCCTGCACCTGGTGAGAGTCCAGTATTTGGTGAGAGTCCCGCACCTGGGGGAATCCTGTAGCTGGTGAAATCCCACACCTGGTGAGAGTCGTGCACCTGGGAGAATTCCGCACAGTGAGAGTTCCACTCCTGGGGTTATCCCGCACCTGGGGATATAATGCACCTGGTGAGAGTCCCACACCTGGGGGAATCTCACATTTGGTGAGAGTCCTGCACCTGGTGTGAATCATGCACCTGAGAGTTGCATACCTGGTTAGTGTCCCACACCTGGGGGAATCCCACACTTGGTGAGAATGCTGTATCTGGGGATATCCCACACATGGTGAGAGTCAGCACCCTGGGGGAATCCTCCACCATGGAAAATCCAGCACCTGGGGGAATCTTGCACCTGGTGACTCCCACTCCCACTCCGCCAAGGACATGCAGGTCCTGGGCCTCCTCCATTGCCAAACCCATCCCACCCGACGCCTGGAGGAAGAATGCCTCATATTCAACCATGGGACCCTGCAGCCACACAGGATCAATATGGATTTCACCAGTTTCCTCATTTCCATTCCCCCTCCCCTGTATATACCATCCAGCTTAATTACCAATCAGCTTTGAAACTGCTCGGTGCAGTTGTGAATCCTGCCAGCATAAAGACTACTCAGCATAAATAATACCCAGTATAAATAATGCTAAATATAAATCCTGTCAGCAAACGTCCAACCAGATGTAACACCACTTGGTGTAAATGTGATCATGTTTAAATACAGCGCAACATAAAGATGTTCAATATAGATACCACTTCGCATAAATATTGTTAGGTGTTAATACTGTCTGGCATAAACGTTCCAGTTAATAAAATCATCATGGCAGGAAAAAAATATTACCCACTGTAAACTCCACTCAGTGTAAATGTAACCCAGTGCAAATACAGCCTGATGAAAATGCTGCTTGGTGTAAGTATAGCCCACTGTAAATCCCGTCTGGTGTAAGACCCATTGAAGTAAATCTCACTCACTGTAAATCAGTTTAAAACTGATGGAGTAAATCCCGCCCAGTGTAAATATCACCCAGTGTATATCTCACCCAGTGTATATCCAACAAAGTGTAAAATCCAGTGGAGTAAATCCTACCCAGTGTATATCCGATCCAGTATAAAATCCATTGAAGTAAATCGTACCCAGTGTATATCTGGCCCAATGCAAAATCCAGTGGAGTAGTCATACCTAGTGCCAAACCCACCCTGTGTAAAACCTTTCAAGGTCAATCCCACTCAATGTAAGTGCCACACAGTGTAAATGCTGCCCAATATAAAACCTGATGGAGAAAGTGAGGACTGCAGATGCTGGAGATCAGAGTTGAGAGTGTGATACTGGAAAAGCATAGCATGTCAGGCAGCATCCGAGGAGCAAACAAATCGACGTTTCGGGCATAAGCTCTTCATCAAGCATGAGTTGATGAAGGGTCTATGCCTGAAATGTCAATTCTCCTGCTCCTCAAATGTTGCCTGACCTGCTGTGTTTTTCCAGCACCACACTATCAACTAAAACCTGATGGAGTACGTCCTACAATGTAAATACAACCCAGAGTAAATACCACTCAGTGTAAACCTGCCAGTGTAAACCCCAGTAAAGTAAGTCCCACTTGGTGTAATTCCTGTCTAATGTAAATTCACCTGTAGTAAATCCTGCACAAAATAAATACAGCTAGGTGTAAATACTGTCCAGTGTAAATACTACCTGGCATAAATACTGCCCAGTGAAAGTAGTGTTTTGTCATATCTACTTATGGCCCTAGTAAAATACAGCTTCATGACATCCTATGCTCTGAGAGGATTCTCAAAGCAGTCTAAAAAAATGCTGTCATTGTTTAGAGTTTGCAAATTTCCAACTACCCAGTCATTACGCAGAGCTGTGGAAGACAAGTACAGTGGCTGCAATATGGATAACAGACCTTTACATCCATAATGACATTTTTGTGGTAAGTGACACCACTTAAATATTAATGGCTCTTTCAGGTCATGAATATCATACAATGGAGACCCTAATACCCACATGGCCTCTACAATGCCTGTAATTTAGAGAAACCAATTGCAAGGTCCACATAGTGTAAAGTAATGGAGAAAGTGATGGAAAGTGCTGTGTGTAACAGACATTGATTTGTTCTGAACCTGTTTAGCAACCTCTTTCTCCATGGTCATTAAAAGATTGCTAGTTGCTAGATGGTATTTGTAACGAGGAACTTATTAGTGACTTCCTGTGTTTCCCAATTTTTGCTTCAAAGGATGTTTGCTTGTAGTTTAGAAAGGTTGCTTTATGTGCTGTACCAAGACAGAAGGCAGGCAGTAGGTGAATTGAACAGATCATCATGGAGGTGCAGAATGTATGGTTTCAACTAACTTGTGAGTTTTCATCAGTCAGCAAATGTATGGTCATGATATTTGCGAGGACAGGAAGCCAAGGAGGGGTGTAAAGCAGAGGGTTACATGTGATGCACTTTGTTGCAGTTGTTTGAGTGTCAATAAGTTGTGTTTGCTCAAAAACTGCATGAATCCATGTAAGACTCTGTTAACTCACTTTTTAAATTAGAATCAGTCTAAACATTATGGCACAGACAGGGAACACAGGGGGCTAACACCTTCAACATCTCAACATCTTATCTGCGCTGACACCAATTGTTACAGTTAGCCTGAGAATGTGACTTCTTAAAAAAAATGTTTTGTGATTTACGTGTGAAAGAAATAAAACCATCATGGTCATTCTAACAGATGAGAGACTTAACAAACAATCAAGGTATTTTTTTCAATGTATAATTTCAGTTACATCACACTGTAAACGTTTGCTATAAATTCTATGTCTTACAACTGTGTACTCCACAATGACCTGATGAAGGAGCGGCGCTCCAAAAGCTAGTGCTTTCAATTCAACCTGTTGGACTATAACCTGGTGCTGTGTGATTTTTAACTTTATGCCTCAAAAGTGCATGGTATTCATTTGTGGAGAATGAGAGGTCATGTGCTGAAATCTGGATTGTTATAGCTCCCCAAAGGCTAAAGTCTGATCATTCCCAAAGATACTGCATTGGGGTTAAGTTCAACTTTCCATCCATCCAAGTAGATATGCAGTTCCTTTTAGGCACTGGCATTGTGGAGATGGAATTGAATAGCTGGTTAATAGATGGAATCAATGAGAGGCATCTTGTACTGCAATAGTCTCTAAACTTTAGAATACCTTCATTAAGGTTCTAGTCCAATATTCAGAAGGCTGGAGCTTGGGTGGCACACCAGATGTCATCAGCTTGGATGAACTTGTGAGATGTGGTTTTAGCAGGTCATTTGTTGTATATTCAACAGCCTTGTGGTTAGGACCAAGCTTCATTCTACTCTGTTGGCCAATCATTTTTATGCATTTCTGTTTTGCCCAAGGTGAATTACCTGTTTCACTTAAAACAGTGGTTATAACACAACAAGATGCCAGATATCTGTGAGTACAACAATGTCAGGCTATCACTTAACTTGTCTATGGGACCACTCTCCCAATTTTGGGGTAAGTTTTAAAAGTTGGGAAAAATTTGCTGCATTTGCTGTTGTCATTTCCAGTGTCTGTGTCAATGCCATGATGGTCCAGCCAGATTGATTCCTTTCTTTGGATTGGAGGGTGGCTAATGTTGTTCCATTTTTTAGGAAAGGAGGGAGAGAGAAAGCAGGGAATTATAGACCAGTTAGTCTGACCTCAGTGGTGGGAAAGATGCTGGAGTCAATTATAAAGGATGAAATTATGACACATCTGGATAGCAGTAACAGGATAGGTCAGAGTCAGCATGGATTTATGAAGGGGAAATCATGCTTGACTAATCTTCTTGAATTTTTTGAGGATGTAACTCTGAAGATTGACGAGGGAGATCCAGTGGATGTAGCGTACCTGGACTTTCAGAAAGTCTTTGGTAAAGTCCCACATGGGAGGTTAGTGAGCAAAATTAGGGCACATGGTATCGGGGGCAAAATACTGACTTGGATTGAAAATTGGTTGGCTGACAGGAAACAAAGAGTAGTGATAAATGGCTCCCTTTTGGAATGGCAGGCGGTGACCAGTGGGGTACCGCAGCTTTTTACAATGTACATTAATGATATCGATGATGGTATTAAAAGTAATATTAATAACTTTGCTGATGATACAAAGCTGGGTGGCAGGGTGAACTATGAGGAGGATGTTAGAAGATTACAGGGTGACCTGGACAGGCTAGGTGAGTAGACAGATGCATGGCAGATGCAGTTTAATGTGGATAAATGTGTGGTTATCCACTTTGCTGGCAAGAACAGGAAAGCAGATTACTACCTAAATGGAGTCAACTTAGGTAAAGGGGCAGTACAATGAGACCTAGCTGTCCTTGTACATCAGTCAATGAAAGCAAGCATGCAGGTACAGCAGGTCGTGAAGAAGGCTAATAGCATGATGGCCTTCATAACAAGAGGAATTGAGTATAGAAGCAAAGAGGTTCTTCTGCAGCTGTACAGGGCCCTGGTGAGACCGCACCTGGAATATTGTGTGCAGTTTTGGTCTCCAAATTTGAGGAAAGACATTCTGGCTATTGAGGGAGTACAGCGTAGATTCACGAGGTCAATTCCCAGAGTGGCAATGTTGAAAGATTGGAGTGACTGGGCTTGTATACCCTTGAGTTTAGAAGGGTATCTGATTGAGACATATAAGATTATTAAAGGATTGGACAGTCTGGAGGCAGGAACATGTTTCCGCTCATGGGTGAGTCCCGAACCAGAGGACACAGTTTAAAAATAAGGGGTAGGCCACTTAGAACAGAGTTGAGGAGAAACCTTTTCACCCAGAGAGTGGTGGGTGTATGGAATGCTCTGCCCCAGAAGGTTGTGGAGGCCAAGTCTCTGGATACTTTCAAGAAAGAGTTGGACAGAGCTCTTAAGGATAGTGGAATCAAAGGTTATGGGGATAAGGCAGGAACAGGATTCTGATTGAGGATGATCAGCCATGATCATAATGAATGGTGGTGCTGGCTCAAAGAGCAGAATGGTCTACTCCTGCACCTATTGTCTATTGTCTTTAAACTTTCTAGTAGTTTGATACAACTGAGTGCATCAATAAGCCATTTCAGAGTGCAGTTAAGAGTCAACCATATTGATGTGGCCCTGAGATCAGCCAGACCAAATAGGATTGCAGATTTTCTTCCCTAAAAGGGAGTGATGATGTGGAAGTGCCGGTGTTTGGACTGGGGCGGACAAAGTTAAAAATCAGACAGCATCCTATATGCTGTAAATTAGTTAGAAATTGTACCTGTACTTAATAAAAAATAAAGGATATTAAAATGGTTACCACAGCTGGCTTGTTCAATTTGTTTACTATTTGCTGGTGTGAGCTTCATTCATTCATGTAATTTCTCTTAAGAACTGTTTTGACAGATAGTTTCTTAAAGGGATAACAGCCAAATTAAAAGGTATAACAAGTACATATTAACTGTGGAAAATGTTTGGTGTTCTGTAATCTATTCAGTTCTGAGAGACAGCTGGTAAGGGCAACATAATACTATAATCTTTCATGGAGACACGATGGTAGGGATGGTATTGTTCTGAATACACTACACTTACTCTGAGGTAAATAAGCCTAAATACTGCATGTAGGAAGAGCTGATAAGATGAGAAAATGCAGTAATGGGTTGGGTGGGTTGTTTTGATTAGAAAGAATGAATGAAACCATGTTATGATAGGGAGTTATGAATGAATGAAACAGAATGCAGTGTTCACTTGTGAGTGTGTTAGTAAAGGACTTATGAATGAATAAGCATAGAACTCTTGTAGGTGGGAAATATAACGTACATGTGAGTCAGTTAGTGAAGGGACACCAAATTCCTCACCCTCAATGATGGGGGGCTTGCATATCATACATTTACTGCCTTTATCTGTGCAATTGGTAAAGTTTGGATGGCACTGTTGAAGGAGCCTTGCTAAATTGCTATAATGGAAGTTGTATGTAGCAAATGTATGTTGGTGGTGGAGGATTTGAACATTTAAGTTGCTGTATGGCTTACTGATTAAGCAGACTGTTTTAGTTTGATGATGTTGAGCTTGTGAGTTTTCAAAGCTATACTCATCCAATTAAGTGGAAAGTGTTCTTTCGCACTCCTGACTTGTGCCTTAATAATGAAGGAAGAGCTACCATTCCATTAATGTTTAACTTCTCTCCATCACAGAAAAATCATTTTTAAAAACTTATGACCACATGGCGGACAGGCACTGGGGAATCAAGAGGTGAGGGTGGAGGGTGACTAATGTTATACCACTTTTTAAGAAAGGTGGGAGAGAGAAAGCAGGAAATTATAGACCAGTTAGTCTGACCTCAGTGGTGGGAAAGATGCTGGAGTCTATTATAAAGGATGAAATTACGGCACATCTGGATAGTAGTAAGAGGATAGGACAGAGTCAGCATGGATTTATGAAGGGGAAATCATGCTTGACTAATCTTCTTGAATTTTTTGAGGATGTAACTCTGAAGATGGACGAGGGAGATCCAGTAGATGTAGTGTACCTGGACTTTCAGAAAGCTTTTGATAAAGTCCCACATAGGATGTTAGTGAGTAAAAGTAGGGCGCATGGTAGTGGGGGCAAAGTACTAGATTGGATTGAAAATTGGTTGGCTGATAGGAAACAAAGGGTAGTGATAAACGGCTCCATTTCGGAATGGCAGGCAGTGACCAGTTGGGTACCTCAGGGATCCGTGCTGGGACCGCAGCTTTTTACAATATATGTTAATGATATAGAAGATAGTATCAGCAATAACATTAGCAAATTTGCTGATGATACAAAGCTGGCTGGCAGGGTGAAATGTGATGAGGATGTTAGGAGATTACAGGGTGACCTGGACAAGTTAGGTGAGTGGGCAGATGCATGGCAGATGCAGTTTAATGTGGATAAATGTATGGTTATCCACTTTGGTGGAAAGAACAGGAAGGCAGATTACTACCTCAATTGAATCAATTTAGGTAAAGGGGCAGTACAGAGAGATCTGGGTGTTCTTGTACACCAGTCAATGAAGGCAAGCATGCAGGTACAACAGGTAGTGAAGAAGGCTAATAGCATGCTGGCCTTCATAACAAGAGGAATTGAGTATAGAAGCAAAGAGGTGCTTCTGCAGCTGTACAGGGCTCTGGTGGAGACCACACCTGGAGTACTGTGTGCAGTATGAGGAAAGACATTCTGGCTATTGAGGGAGTGCAGCGTAGGTTCACGAGGTCAATTCCTGGAATGGCGGGATTACCTTACACTGAAAGACTGAAGCGACTGGGCTTGTATACCCTTGAGTTTAGAAGACTGAGAGGGGATCTGATTGAGACATATAAGATTATGAAATGATTGGACACTCTGGCAGCAGGAAACATGTTTCCGCTGATGGGTGAGTGCCGAACCAGAGGACACAGCTTAAAAATACGGGGTAGACCATTTAGGACAGAGATGAGGAGAAACTTCTTCACCCAGAGAGTGGTGGCTGTGTGGAATGCTCTGCCCCAGAGGGCAGTGGAGGACCAGTCTCTGGATTCATTTAAGAAAGAGTTGGATAGAGCTCTCAAAGATAGTGGAATCAAGGGTTATGGAGATAAGGCAGGAAGAGGATTCTGATTAGGAATGATCAGCCATGATCATATTGAATCACATTCTCCCTGTGTCTGCGTGGGTTTCCTCCGGGTGCTCCGGTTTCCTCCCACAGTCCAAAGATGTACAGGGCAGGTGAATTGGCCATGCTAAATTGTCCGTAGCGTTAGGTAAGGGGTAGATGTAAGGGTATGGGTGGGTTGCGCTTCGGCAGGGCAGTGTGGACTTGTTGGGCCAAAGGGCCTGTTTCCACACTGTAAGTAATCTAATCTAATCTCATTAATTCACAGTAGCAGAGATGTTCTAGGATTTTCAAACCTATGTCTCATTGCCTTTAGTTTTAGTTGTGAAATCTGATCAGGAAATACATCTTTTCATGTCTTCTGCCACAGGATGAAAAGTGTACTTTTGTTACAATAATAGCAGATTGAGACCATCTCAACATTATTTTTATGTTTCAGAACGTAGGAAGATGTCTCTAGATAAATATATTTGAAGAACTTCAAATGCCTCTGGTTAACTATATTACAAACACTGCTGATGATAAATATCATATCTTAAATATGCAAATTTTCCTGTGAGTACTTTTCCATCAGCGCTATAGATTCAGTTTTGCAGATCCTGTTGCACCTCTCCGGCTTTGTAGATTTTGAATTGTGGGGCCACAAAGTTGAAACAGTCAGTTCGATACCAAAGGACCATTTGGAAAACAGCTGACAGAGACTGACAAACTGATAACACACATCACTAGACATTCAACACAAATATAATGGGATTTGAACCTGAGACCACAGAGGAGTAAGCCAAATGTTTTTAACTGATGCTCCACTGAACTATGTTATCTTAACTTTGTTTACCATTACAAAACACGCTAGGCTGTCCACTAACAATAGAAAAATATGAACAATAACACTAAGATCTCATCTGGGAGACAATGGCCTAATGGCATTATTAATCCAGAAACTCAGTGATATTCTGGGGATCAGGGTTCGAATCCTTTCACAGCGGATGGTGGAACTACAATTCACTAAGAGTTATTCAAAATTAAAGAATCTACTGATGACCATGAATCCAATGTTGATTGTTGGAAAAACGCATCAGGTTCACTAGTGTCCTTTTCAGGAAGGAAGCCTGCCATCTTCACATGATTCCAGATCCACAGCAATATGGTTGACTCTCAAGTGCCCTCTGAAATGGCCTACATGCCACTCAGTGTTTCAACTGCTATAAAGTTTCAACAAAGAAATGAAATCAAGCAGACCACCTGGCATCAACATAGGCACTGGAACAGACAATGGTGAAAACTGCCCTTAAAACCTGCAAAGTCCTCCTTACTAACTGCTGGAGCTACTGCCAAAATTGGGAAAATCATCTCATAGACTCGTCAAACAACAATCTAATGTAGTCATACTCACAGAATCATAACTTGCAGACAATGTCCCAGACATCTCTATCACCATGCCTGGTTATGTCTTGTCCCACTAGCAGGACAGAGCCAACAGAGGTGGCGCTACAGTGGTACACAGTCATGAGAGAGTTGCTCTCAGCGTCCTTCACATTGACATGGACCCCATGAAGTCGCATGGTTTCAGATTAAACATGGGCAAGGAAACCTCCTGTTGATCACCATGTACCAGCCTCCCTCTGCTGATGAATCAGTACTCCTCCATGTTGAACAACACTTAGATGATGTCCCTTTGTGTTGCAGCTTGCAGCAGTTTTTCTCCACTTATATAATATTTTATTCTTTTGTTCTCCTTTCTAAAATGAACAACTTCACATTTTCCTAAATTATACTCCATTTGCCAACTTACTTAACCTTCAGAAATGAGATAACGAGAGTCCAGAGACAGTATATTCCTGTTAGGGTGAACATAGAACATCGGACATTACTGCGCAGTACAGACACTTCGGCCTTCGATGTTGCACCACCATGTGGAACCAATCTGAATCTCATCTAACCTACACTATTCCATTCTTGTCCAATCTGAAGCCCATCTAATCTACAACTATTTCATACTAGTTCTTTAATGATGGTGATGGTACTTAATTCCTTTAATATTAATGGAGTTTTCGGTATCTTCCACAGTAAAGACTTGTACAAAATATCTGTTTAACTCCTCTGCCATTTCCTTGTTCCCCAAAACTGTCTTCCCAGATTCATTTTCTAAGAGGCCTAAATTTCACTTTCACCTCTCTCTTCCTTTTAATGCATTGCCACCTGTTTGAGGTAAGAGTCGTAATAATGGCCATCTTCAACAATACAGAATCTAATGATATGTCTTGACATTCGTGACAACACTATTGCTGAATACAGTACAGAATCCTCTACCATCAGCAGTCTAGGGGTCACCAATGATCAGAACTGAATTGGTCGAAGCACACTAACACTGTAGCTTCATGTAAAAGCACACTGGAGACTGGGAATTCTATGGTATGTAACTCACAATAGACAATAGGTGCAGGAGTAGGCCATTCAGCCTGAGGCAGGAATTGAACCCGGGTCTCTGGCGCTGTGAGGCAGCAGTGCTAACCACTGTGCCACCGTGAGATGTGAATTAATTTCAAAACTATAATTGATCATAAATTATAGCTGAATTTTACATTCCTCTCCAGTTGGGAAAGCCTTGGGATAATGTAAATTCCAATGGGTGGCTTTCTGGCTTTTAGCTACCCACTCCTGGCCTGTCTGAAAATTATGGGTGGCCGGGGGAGTTGTGAGGCAGTTTACTCAACCTTGGACATATTGAGGTCCTGAAATATGCTTCAAGCAAATAATCCTCAAGGGTGCTAAGTTGTGCTGCTAAGTCAATCAGGGGAGCATTCCACAGTCAGTCCTGGAAATCTAGGCATTAATGATCAGTGGTTATTATGGAGAAGGTTGTGGATTCCAGGGATAATGAGAAGCTCAAATCCGATGTCTGTGTTCATTGCTGTTAGTTGCTGAAGTCATAGTGAAAGAGGGCTGTGAGATGAGGGGGTCTTCACGTGTGAATATCACTCTGATCGCAACATGAGGAGAATGAAGGGACATTGATAATTATATAAAGGGGATGAACACGAACAGATGAATGCAGAAAAATTATCAAGGGATACAAGGACACCACCACCAAAGATTACATAACGGGAAAAGCGATCATCCTGTGTCTCACATGGAGCTTGCAAATCACTCACATGGACAGAAAGTTGAAATATTGCTATCATTAATCCAAAGTAAACAGCACAATAAAGACAAAATCATGATCATCTCATGCAGAGTAGTGCCATTCACCTGGCATCTAATTACAACTTATTGGCAGAATTCTTTTTGTAAGAGTGAACATTAAGAATTATGACCTCAATCAATCATGACCATGACGTAGTTTGCAGTAATTGCCTCCTCGTCATGTCAGATAAGCAAGACTATTGAGATCCAAGCTTATCTGGATTTGCCATTTTGATTCATACCTCATACCTGATGCAAAAAGACAATGCTTTGAAGCTGGTAATTTTGCACTCCAAACTATATGTATACAGCATCTGTGATGTTCAAGAGTGGCTTTTTTTTTGGAAGGGAATGCTGTGATGGTGTATTAAGGACAGATTTTCAGCCACTCAATGAAACATTCTGCAACATTCATCTGGTTGAGGTTTCAATACCTCAGGATCCCTGACTGAAGTATGATTTTATTCTTTGTGAAGTCTGCATGCCACATTGTGTCAGGGCGCAACATGATAATTCATAGTGATTGATGTGAGGGCTTAAAAGAGCCACTACTGAAACACTGTTCTCTTTCTCACATTTCCCACAGATTATTGGCTTATGAATTTGATATGGATCTCCTGGTTGGTCGATTCCTGTGAGCTTGCTGCACAGGCAAAGAGAGCAGTGAAGGAGAGAGCAATTGCAACGTTGTCACAAATCAAGCAAGAACAACAACCTCCAGATGTTTCCACAGTGTCCAGAGGGAGAGGTAACAAGTGAAGATCCCCCAAGGAGGTTTGTAAAAGCACCCTGCTTTTACTAACATCACTCTCATTTTCTGCAACTTTTGGAAACACAGTGAAGGCACAGATTTGCAAGTTTTGAACTACAGAAGCAATCATCCCAATATCCACAAACAAAGTTGCATTAGAACATTATTTCAATGAGCCACCACGCACTGCAGCACAGACGAAAATCACCTATTCAGTGCATTAAAAAAGAACGGGTACCAATGAACACAGTCCACCGATTTCTCAGCAACAAACCCAAACAAGCAGATAAACACGACCAGAAGCCCTAGCCACTCTCCCCTACATCGTAGACATCTCAGAAATGACTGCCAGACTACTCAGACCCCTTGGCGTCATGGTAGCCCACAAACACCAACACACTAAAACAGCAGCTAATAAACTTCAAAGATCCTATACAGACAACAAACAAAACTAATGTCATTTAAAAAATACCTTTCAAAAACTGTAACGGGGGGGGGATCCAAGATGGCGGCGACCCAGCAAGTCTGAGTCTATAGTGCGCCTCCCAAGACTTGGATAAAGTGGGTCACCCACCCCCACCACACTCACCAAATCATTTATAATAGCTGTTTAATTTAATTAGTTGCTTAATATTAAATTTAAACAATCTAATATTTAGTAAAAATGACCAAAGGGAAGGGAGCCCGCAGCTCTCAGCAAGCAGGAACCCTTTCCCTACCCTCTCCAGCTGCAGCTGAGGCGTCCACAGTCACCCTGAGGGACTTACCTACAGTGACAAGCCTTGTGGAAATGATCTCCAAACAGGATGCGAAGATTGACGCTTGTCTCGAAGAATCCCGAAATCGATAGGACTCACTCTCGGCCGTGCTGCAGAAGCACGACTGAGACATCCAGGAAATCGAGCGCTGAGTTGGAGGGGCGGAGTTAAAGGCCGCGACCTCCAAAACTACAGCTCAATCGGCCGTGGATCAGGTCCGGACTCTCCAACAGCGAGTCCGGACCTTAGAGAATTACATTGACGACCTCGATAATCGAGGTCGTCGAAAAAATATTCATTTGCTGGGCCTTCCCGAACAGGAAGGGGAAGGCCAGCTTACAGCATTTCTCGAGCAGTGGCTGCCACAGCTTTTAAATCTGGAGACTGGATCAGGCCAGGTAAGGGTGGAATGGGCCTACCGGATCGCAATACGCGGGCCCGGCTCGAACCAGCGCCCACGCCCAGTCCTGTTCCGGCTGCAGAGCTATAGGGAGAGGCAGATACTCCTAGAAGCTTCTAGAAATCTTGGAAAAGACCCCCAAGCTGTGATCTATAAAGGATCCAAGATCATGTTATTCCAGGACTTTTCCCCAGTTCTGGTGGAAAGAGGAAGGCATTCGACGAGGCGAAGAAGCGTTTAAGGGACTTAAATATTCAGTACTCCTTACGCTACCCAGCGACGCCATGCTTTAACCATGAAGGATCCGTGTATAACTTCGGATCACCAGAAAAGGCTAAGGAATTCTTGGACTCTCTTAGATAAACTGTAAGAGATCATGGATGTTGGTTTGCCTTTCCCCCCGCTTTGGTTTATATCCCCCCTCTTTTTTTCTTTTCTTTTACCTTACTGTTTAATATTATCATGGGAGGGTGGGGAGAGGGATTTGATTTTCTCCCCCCCCCGGTGTTGTTTTCTTTTATTATTTTATGTATATATGTGGGTATGTATGTATATGTGTGTATATATATATATATATATATGTATATGTATGTATGAAAAAATATATATATATAAGCAGGGGGGTTTGGTTAATGTTGGTGGGAGGAGGTGGTTACCTTATTCTATTTTACCTCTGTCTTTAGGAGCGGGGTTGTTTCTCCCTTGTTATTTTGCATTATTATATTTAATTATTATTTGTTGAGGTTGTAATTTTATAGTTATATGTTTATATATGGTATTAACATTACCAAATATATCCAGGTGTTGGTATGGGTGGGGGTAGGGTGCTCACTGTTAACTCTAGCTTTGTATTATATCTGAATTCTCCTCATTTTATTGAGGAGCGCCTGGGTCAAGGGTGGGGCATTGGTTGGGAGAGGATATGATGGACTTTTGGAAAGGAAGTGACACCCCCTGGGAACAAGCGGGAAAATCTCCACATAAATACGTTTTATAGTTTTTTTATTATTTAGAAATAGTTTTTTATTATACTGTTGTGAGTGTATTAGAGAGCTTTTATTTTTGTAAATTTTATATGCTCTATGCTCGGGATGTTCTGGGTAGGGTTTCCCCTTCCGAGGGGTCTCGGATTTGCCTGGATGATTATGGTCGATCAGTCGGTTAACTGGTGCACCTGGAATGTCAAGGGGAGTAATTCACCAGTCAAAAGGAAGAAAATATTATCAAATCTTAAGAAAGAAAGAGTTGATATAGCTCTCCTACAGGAGACAAACCTGCCAGATAAAGAACACTTGAAACTACGACAGGGTGGATTTGATCAGGCTTTTTTCTTCTTTTAGCTCAAAAAGCAGGGGAGTTGTTATTCTTTTTCGGAAGAATTTCCCTTTCAAAATCCTAAATCAGATAAAAGACGAATCTGGACGATATATTTTGATTAAAGCCCTTATAAATGGAGAGGAATATGGGATTTTAAATTTGTACTGCCCCCCCCCCCCGGCACACCCCTTTAAATTTATAACTGAAGCCTTTTCAAAATTGATGACTTTTGGTGCCCATTATACAATTATAGGGGGAGACTTTAATTGTATTATGGATCCGGAAATAGATAGGATTCCCAAGGGTACTGCAGGAGTATCTCCCAGATCTAGACAATTGGTGGATCTGAACAAAGAATTAGGGTTAGTAGATGTATGGAGATGTCTTCATCCACAGGGCAGAGATTTTTCTTTCTACTCCAATCCATATAAATGTCACACCAGAATTTGATATGTTTTTTGCCCCCTCGATTTTTTAAAATTCCAAATCATCCTGTAAAATAGGTAGTATAGCAATTTCCGACCACGCTGCTATATATATGGAAACTAAGGCGAGGAACAATGGGACATCCCCTCGGCATTGGCGTATGGACCCCTTCCTAATGGAAGATAGTAAATTTGTAAAATACTTCTCTCAAGAATTTAAAACTTTTTTTAGAAATTAATTCAGGTACCGCTAGCAACCCATCAATGATGTGGGAGACCATCAAAGCTTACACGCGAGGTTTGATTATCTCCTACTCTGCGACCCAGAAAAAATTGAAGGGAGAACAACAGCGTCTGCTTGAAGCTCGCTTAAAAGCGGCTGAAATAGCATTCACTGATAGTCCTTCTACTATTAAATTGCAAAGGATTTCGGCTCTTAGGACAGTTCTTAATACTACGCTTACTCAAATGGCTAAGAGGGAAATATTATTTGCAAAACAAAGGTTATGTGAATATGGCAACAAACCGGGTAGATACTTAGCATTTCTTACAAAGAAAAAAAAGGCCCCTCAGACTATTACGTCTATCAAGGAAAGTACGGGTATTTTGACTCATGATCATAAAAAGATTAATGCGATCTTTAGAGAATTTGATTCTGAGTTATATAAATCACAGGATTGTGAAGATAGGACTAGGAGGATGCAGTCATTTTTAAAAAATGTGACCTTTCCGGGTATAACTCCGGAACAGGTATCGGTCCTAAATGCTCCTCTAACAGTCCAAGAAATACTTGATGCAATTAGGCAACTTCAGAGTGGTAAGGCACCGGGCCCAGATAGTTTTCAAGCTGAATTCTATAAAGAATTTACAGAAATATTGGCTGGTCCACTTATGGACATGTATAACTATGTATATAGTCAGGGCTGTCTCCCGCCTTCGCTGAAAGAGGCAAATATCTCTCTTATCCTTAAAAAAGGAAAGGATCCAGAAGATTGTATGTCATACAGACCAATATCCTTGCTAAATGTAGATTTTAAAATTCTTTCTAAAACGTTAGCATTGAGACTAGAAAGGGTACTGCCACATATTGTAAAGGAGGATCAGACGGGGTTTATTAAGGGCCGTAGATCATCCAATAATATTAGAAGGGTTTTGAATATGATTCAAGCCTGTCATCATGGAAAGATACCAGGAGTAATAGTTTCATTAGACGTGGAAAAGGCATTTGATAGGGTTGAATGTTCATATTTGTTTTACACATTGGAAAGGTTTGGCGTTGGAAAGGTGTTTACCAAATGGGTCTCAACATTGTATAGTGATCCCAAAGCAGTTGTGGTTACCAATGGATTAGGTTCGGATAGCTTCAGTGTGGGTAGGGACTGCCGTCAGGGATGTCCTCTCTCGCCATTGTTATTTACGCTAATAATTGAACCACTAGCAGAAGCTATACGAGCTGATCCTAATATAACGGCCCCGAGGATTGGTAAGGTAAACATAAAATTACCCTTTATGCAGATAATGTTCTTCTATTCCTCAGTAATCCTCTGATGTCCGTGCCTCGCTTAATCCAAGTTATTAATACATTTAGTGCATTCTCAGGCTATAAAATTAATTTTTCAAAATCGGAGGCTATGCCAATGGGTGGCCTTGCTATGATACCTCACTTAGTGGACAGATCCCTTTTTCCCTTTCGTTGGTACCTGGAGGGCTTCTTATATTTTGGCATTTTTATTACCCCAGTATTTGGTCAGTTGTATAAGGCTAATTTTGTGCATTTATTGGAAAGGATAAGGCAGGACCTCCAGCAATGGGGAGACCTTCCAATTTCCTGGTTGGGTAGAATAGCATTAATTAAAATGAATGTCCTACCCCGTCTCCTATATCCTATGAGAATGCTTCCGGTTATGCTGTCGAGGATGGCTGTACGTAAATTATATGGCTGGTTGGGTTCCTTTATCTGGAATCATAGACGGCCCCTCATTAAGCTGAAGAAGCTACAGCTTCCACAGGCAAGGGGAGGATTGGACTTCCCAGATTTTAGGAAATATCAGTTAAGTTCCCTATTAAGTTACATAGCTGATTGGGTCTTGTCTGATCCACAATCAATCTGGTTGGATATCGAGGCCTCTCAAGTAAAATACCCACTTATTAACCTTTTATTTTCAGACAAGAGGAAAATCATTACAGATCACTGTAAAAACCCCATAATACTAAACATAATTAAGGCTTGGAATATAATGCGGCAAAATGAGGGTAATTCACATAAAACATCCCCCTATGCACCGATAGTGGGAGCATGGGGATTCCAACCGGGGTTTACAGATGCCACTTTTAAACTCTGGAGATCCAGGGGTAACTCATGTCTAGGGGACCTATTTAAAGATGGGGTCCTGATGTCTTTTGAACAGCTGCGTCAGAAATTCGGATTACCTAATGGAGACCTCTTTCGATACTTCCAAATTCGAGACTGTATACAGAAGAAGACTACGTTATTAGATAGTCTTTATAAATCAGATAGAGAATGTAGTGTCCTACGACCAGTGGGGGTATCTTCCATCAGTACTATTTATCATTTACTACATGATGAAGTATTGGGAGATATGGATAATCTGCTTAAAATATGGGATCAGGATTTGGGACTAAAAATCTCGATAGAAACATGGAATGATATTTGGGAAAACGCTAGAAGAATTACTATCTGTAACAGAACCCAGGCTATCCAGCTGAAGATACTTCATAGGACCCATATAGCACCGGTTCGATTGGCAAAATTTAAGGCAGGAGCATTTCCAATGTGTCCCAAATGTAAAATAGAGATGGGCACGCTTGTACATTGCCTATGGATCTGTCATAAGATTCGTAGATATTGGACTAAATTAGCAAGTACCCTGACAGAAATTTTAGGAACGGAAATTAAAGTGGACCCTGTATCTCTCCTTTTGGGCTTTTCGAACTTTCCCTCCCTGGACATGTACAGGAAGAGACTATTTTCTATTCTCTCTTTCTGTGGCAAGGAAAAATATTTTGGTGAACTGGATGGCTGAGGGCCCCCCGGACTTTCAAATTGGCACAGATTAATTATGGAATGTATTCCCCTTGACTTCCTTATGAATATGGTGCACCGAAAGACCGAATTATTTTATAAAATATGGCAGCCCTTCTTGAATTACATAAATACAGATATTTCAGCTCTCCTAACAAGGGCTTTTATTTAATTAAGATTACAAACCTGGCTGGTCCAGGGCCCCTTAGGAGAGGAATCCCGCACAAATACGGGTTTTATTACATTTGATGTTAACACATTCCGAGCATGCAAGAGACTTAAATATACACTCTGGTTAGTTGTAGGTTAGATTAGTAGACAGTTGAGTTTTGTTTTTTTTCTTTTTCGGTATTTTTTCTTTTGTTAAATTTTGGCTATTGTATATTTGATTTAATTGTATATCAATGTTTGTATTTGAGAGTTTTGTTTATTTTTGTAAACATGTAAAAATGTTAAATTTCTAATAAAAATATCTATAAAAAAAACTGTTACAAACACTACATTGAACAAACTGGCAGAAAACTAGCCACCAGGATACATAAACATTAACGAGCCACAAAAAGACATGATCCACGCTCACTAGTATCCTTAACTATAGATGAGGAAGGACACTACTTCAACTGGGATAACACATCCATCCTAGGACAAGCCAAACAGAGACAGGCACAAGAATTGTTCGAAGCATCAAACAGGTATGATGTTTTGTAAAATGTAGGGGTGATGGATTTTCAGGGAAACGCAGCATGAACAGCCAAGTTTCTGATATTGAGACTGGCTCTAATGCAACGAGAGGTACGTCGGCTTCCAAGAGATCAATTGTGTTAGGGGATTCTGTAGTCAGAGGTACAGACAGACGTATCTGTGGCCAGCAGAGAAAAAGCAGAATGGTGTGTTGTTTCCCTGGTGCCAGGATCAAGGATGTCTCAGAGAGGGTGCAGAATGTTCTCATAGGGGAGAGGGGCCAGCAGGAGGTAATTGTCCACATTGGAACCAACGGCATTGGAAGGGAAAAGGTTGAGACTCTGAAGGGAGATTACAGAGAGTTAGGCAGAAATTTAAAAAGGAGGACCTCAAGGGTAGTAATATCTGGATTACTCCCAGTGCTACAAGCTAGTGAGGGCAGGAATAGGAGGATAGAGCAGATGAATGCATGGCTGAGGAGCTGGTGTATGGGAGAAGGATTCACATTTTTGGATCATTGAAATCTCTTTTGGGGTAGAAGTGACCTGTACAAGAAGGACAGATTGCACCTAAATTAGAAGGGTACTAATATACTGGCAGGGAAATTTGCTAGAACTTCTTGGGAGGATTTAAACTTGTAAGGTGGGGGTGTGGGACCCAGTGAGATAGTGAGGAAAGAGATCGATCTGAGACGGGTACAGCTGAGAACAGAAGTGAGTCAAACAGTCAGGGCAGGCAGGGACAAGGTAGGACTAATAAGTTAAACTGCATTTATTTCAATGCAAAGGGCCAACCAGGGAAGACAGATGAACTCAGGGCATGGTTAGGAACAAGGGACTGGGATATCATAGCAATTATGGAAACATGGCTCAGGGATGGGTAGGACTGGCAGCTTAATGTTCCAGGATACAAATGCTACAGGAAGGATAGAAAGGGAGTCAAGAGAGGAATGGCATTTTTGATAAAGGATAGCATTACAGCTGTGCTGAGGGAGGATATTCCCGGAAATACATCCAGGGAAGTTATTTGGGTGGAACTGAGAAATAACAAAGGGATGATCACCTTATTAGAATTATATTATAGACCCCCCAATAGTCAGAGGGAAATTGAGAAACAAACTTGTAAGGAGATCTCAGTTATCTGTAAGAATAATAAGGTAGTTATGATAGGGGATTTTAACTTTCCAACCATCAACTGGGACTGCCATAGTGTTGAAGGATTGGATGGAGAGGAATTCTTAGTGTGTACAAGACAATTTTCTGATTCAGTATATGGATGCACCTACCAGAGAAGGTGCAAAACTTGACTTACTGTTGGGAAATAAGGCAGGGCAGGTGACTGAGGTGTCAGTGGGGGAGCACTTTGGGGCCAGCGACCATAATTCTATTTGTTTTAAAGTAGTGATGGAAAAGGATAGATCAGATCTAAAAGTTGAAGTCCTAAATTGGAGAAAGGCCAATTTTGACGGCATTAGGCAAGAACTTTCAAAAGCTGATTGGCGGCAGATGTTTGCAGGTAAAGGGACGGTTGGAAAATGGGAAGCCTTCAGAAATGAGATAACAAGAATCCAGAGAAAGTATATTCCTGTCAGGCTGAAAGGGAAGACTGGTAGGTATAGGGAATGCTGGATGACTAAAGAAATTGAGGGTTTGGTTAAGAAAAAGAAGGAAGCATATGTCAGGTATAGACAGGATAGATCGAGTGAATCCTTAGAAGAGTATAAAGAAAGTAGGAGTATAATTAAGAGGGAAATCAGGAGGGCAAAACGGGGACATGAGATAGCTTTGGCAAATAGAATTAAGGAGAATCCAAAGGGTTTTTACAAATATATTAAGGACAAAAGGGTAACTAGGGAGAGAATAGGGCCCCTCAAAGATCAGCAAGGCGACCTTTGTGTGGAACCACAGAAAATGGGAGAGATACTAAATGAATACTTTACATCAGTGTTTACTGTGGAAAAGGATATGGAAGATATAGACTGTAGGGAAATTGATGATTACATCTTGCAAAATGTCCAGATTACAGAGGAGGAAATGCTGGATGTCTTGAAATGGTTAAAAGTGGATAAATCCCCAGGACCTGATCAGTGTACACCGAGAACTCTATGGGAAACTCGAGAGGTGTTTTCTGGGCCTCATGCTGAGATATTTGTATCATCGATAGTCACAGGTGAGATGCTGGACGACTGGAGGTTGTCAAAAGGCTGGTGAGCCTGATGTCGGTGGTGGGCATGTTGTTGGAGGGAATCCTGAGGAACAGGATGTACATATATTTGGAAAGGCAAGGACTGATTAGGGATAGTCAACGAGGCTTTGTGCGTGGGAAATCATGTCTCACAAACTTGATTGAGTTTTTTGAAGAAGTAACAAAGAAGATTGATGAGGGCAGAGCAGTAGATGTGATCTATATGGACTTCAGTAAGGCGTTCGACAAGGTTCCCCATGGGAGACTGATTAGCAAGGTTAGATCTCATGGAATACAGGGAGAACTAGCCTTTTGGATACAGAACTGGCTAAAAGGTAGAAGACAGAGGGTGGGTGGAGGGTTGTTTTTCAGACTGGAGGCCTGTGACCAGTGGAGTGCCACAAGGATCGGTGCTGGGCCCTCTTTTTTGTCATTTACATAAATGATTTGGATGCGAGCATAAGAGGTACAGTTAGCAAGTTTGCAGTTGACACCAAAATTGGAGGTGTAGTGGACAGCGAAGAGGGTTACCTCAGATTACAACAGGATCTGGACCAGATGGACCAATGGGCTCAGAAGTGGCAGATGGAGTTTAATTCAGATAAATGTGAGGTGCTGCATTTTGGGAAAGCAAATTTTAGCAGGACTTATACACTTAATGGTAAGGTCCTAGGGAGTGTTGCTGAACAAAGAGACCTTGGAGTGCAGGTTCATAGCTCCTTGAAAGTGGAGTCACAGGTAGATAGGATAGTGAAGAAGGTGTTTGGTTTGCTTTCCTTTATTGGTCAGAGTATTGCGTACAGGAGTTGGGAGGTCATGTTGCGGCTGTACAGGACATTGATTAGGCCACTGTTGGAATAATGCATGCAATTCTGGTCTCCTACCTATTGGAAAGATGTTGTGAAACTTGAAAGGGTTCAGAAAAGATTTATAAGGATGTTGCAAGGGTTGGAGGATCTGAGCTACAGGGAGAGGCTGAACAGACTGGGGCTGTTTTCCCTGGAGCATCGGAGGCTGAGGGGTGGCCTTATAGAGGTTTACAAAATTTGAGGGGCATGGATAGGATAAATAGACAAAGTCTTTTCCCTAGGGTCAGGGAGTCCAGAACTAGAGGGCATAGGTTTAGGGTGAGAGGGGAAAGATATAAAAGAGACTGAAGGGGCAACTTTTTCACGCAGAGGGTGGTACGTGTATGGAATGAGCTGCCAGAGGATGTGGTGGAGGCTGGTACAATCACAACATTTAAGAGGAATTTGGATGGGTATATGAATAGGAAGGGTTTGGAGGGATATTGGCCAGGTGCTGGCAGGTGGGACTAGATTGGTTTGGGATATCTGGTCGGCATGGACGGGTTGGACCAAAGGGTCTGTTTCCATGCTGTACATCTCTATGACTCTATGACTCTCAGCATGGTATTCCAACCGGAACCCTATCAACAAACACATTGACTTGGATTCCATTTACCGCCCCCTGAGAAAAAGAACCGGAAATGCCATTACCATATGACATGACATCATCACAGGAAATGACAGCACCAACCCAAGGAAACCCAAACCCATAAATAGAAAGCAGGCTATACCACCAGTGCTTCATCCGGAGGCTCACTGAAGATGTTACCTAGTATGGTGATGAAATGTCTGAAAATGAACCTTCCAGCTTAGTGAGCCAACCTGTATTCAGAGGGCACACATTAAAGATGTCCCGAGGCATCATCAGTGAAATGCATCATCTGCTGAAGCAAGACTTGTGCAGGAATGAATATGTGACAATCAAATCCTGATGACCATCAAGATTATATCTGCTTGGAATTTTTTTGCTAGTGACTTGATTCAAGGAATAATGAGGGAGTTGTAAAGTATTTAATAATCCTTGACTCCAAATAAATCTCGGATGTCACTGATGCTATTTTTGCAAGATTACGTGAGTTTACATATTTCCCCGTGACAAAGTGAGCCCATGCAGTGGGAGTCAGAGTCCAGAGATAGTATATTTCTGTTCATGTGAAAGGAAAGGCGAGAGAAATTGAGGGTTTGATTAAGAAAAAGAAGGAAGCATATGTCAGGTTTCAACAGGATAGATCTGGTGAGTCCTTAGAAGAGTATAAAGGCAGTAGGAGTATACTTAAGAAGGAAATCAGGAGGGCAAAAAGGGGACATGAGATAGTTTTGGCAAAAAGGGTTAAGGAGAATTCAAAGGGATTTTACAAATACATTAAGGACAAAAAGGTAACTAGGGAGAGAATAGGGCCCCTCAAAGATCAGCAAGGCAGCCTTTGTTTGGAGCCACAGGACTTGGGGAAATACTAAATGAGTATTTTGCATCAGTGTTTACTGTGGAGAAGGACATCGAAGATATAGAATGTTGGGAAATTGATGTTGACATCTTGAAAGATGTCTGTATTATAGAGGAGGAAGTGCTGGATGTCTTGAAATGCATAAAGTTGGATAAATACCCAGGACCTGATCAGGTGTACTGTAGAACTCTATGGGAAGTCAGGGAAGTGATTGCTGGGCCCCTTGCTGAAATATTTGTATTGTTGATAGTCACAGGTGAGGTGCCAGAAGACTGGAAGATGGTCAACATGATGCCACTATTTAAGAAAGATGGTAAGGACAATCCAGGGAACTATAGACCAGTGAGCCTGACATCGGTGGTGAGCAAGTTATAGGACGGAATCCTGAGGGACAGGATTTACATGTATTTAGAGAAGCAAGGACTGATTAAGGATAGTCAGCATGACTTTGTGCGTGTGAAATCATGTCTCACAAACTTGATTGAGTTTTTTGAAGAAGTAACAAAGATGATTGATGAGGGCAGAGCAGTGGACATAATCTATATGGATTTCAGTAAGGCGTTCAACAAGGTTCACCATGGGAGACTTATTAGCAAGGTTAGATCGTATGGAATACAGGGAGAACTAGCCATTTGGATACAGAACTGGATAGAAGGTAGAAGACAGAGGGTGATGGTGGAGGATTGTTTTTCAGACTGGAGGCCTGTGACCAGTGAAGTACCACATAGACCGATGCTAGGTCCACTACTTTTTGTCATTTATATAAATGATTTGGATGTGAGCGTAGGAGGCATAGTTAGTACGTTTACAGATGACACTAAAATTGGAGGTGTAGTGGCCAGTGAGGAAGGTTACCTCAGATTACACTGGGATCTTGATTAGATGGGTCAATGGGCTGAGGACTGGCAGATGGAATTTAATTTAGATAAATGTGAGATATTGCATTTTTGGAAAGCAAATCTTAGCAGGACTTATACACTTAATGGTTAGGTTCTAGGGAGTGTTGCTGAACAAAGAAACTTTGGAGTGCAGATTCATAGCTCCTTGAAAGTGGAGTCACAGGTAGATAGGATAGTGAAGAAGGTGTTTGGTATGCTTTCCTTTATTGGTCAGAGCATTAAGTACAGTAGTTGGGAGGTCATGCTGCAGCTGTGCAGCACATTGGTTAGGCCACTTTTGGAATATTGTGTGCAGTTCTGGTCTCCTTCCTATCAGAAGGATGTCGTGAAACTTGCAAGGATTGAGAAAAGATTTACAAGGATGTTGCTAGGGCTGGAAGATTTGAGCTATAGGGAGAGGTTGAATAGGCTATTTTCCCTGGAGCGTTGGAGGCTGAGGGGTGACCTTATAGAGGTTTATATAATCATGAAGGGCATGTTTAGGATAAATAGGCAACGTTTCTTCCCTGGGGTGGGGGAGTCCAGAACTGGAGGGCATAGGTTTAGGGTGAGAGGGGAAAGATATAAAAGAGACCTAAGGGGCAACTTTTTCACTCAGAGGCTATTGCATGTATGGAATGAGCTGCCAGAGGAAGTGGTGGAAGCTGGTACAAATATAGCATTTGCAAGACATCTAGATGGGTACATGAATAGGAAGGGTTTGGAGGGATATAGGGCAGGTGTTGGCAAATGGGACTAAATTAGGTTGGGATATCTGGACAGCATGGAAGAGTTGGACTGTGGGGTTTGTTTCCTTGCTGTACATCTCTGTGACTCTATGACTCTCATGCTGCTTTCTCTTATGTGCAGTGAGTCTGAGAGTGCCCTGTCACCACAATCTGCAGTTTGTCAATCAAGAAGGCTTCCATTCCATTAATGTTTAAATTGTCTATAACCATTGGTGCCAGATACTGGAGGTCTGCACTTAACATTCTCAGGGCTGGCCTGATGTTCACACACTAGTGAACTCCCAGGTTCCTGCCTGCTTCCAAGATCCTTTGGCCATACAGAGATGGCTGCAGGGATACAAGGATTAGCCCTTCCAAACATGGCGAATTACTCTTTCACAAAACTCTCAGACACACACTGACTGAAGATATAATAATGCCCATGCATTAATAAAACAGGTCATATAGATCATAGGCTTCCTTATAAATGAGATTTTGATGCCTCGATAGCTCAGGCAGAAACTCACGGTATAACCCAGAAAGGTTGTACCATATCATTGTGGCATGCTGTGTCCTTTACAACTGGCATCAACAAGTTGGGAAAGTCCTGGATGCAGAAGAAATGGCCCAGGGGTAGGTGTTAACAGCTCTCTTCTGTGGATGAAGATGTGGATGGGAACCATATCATTGACTGGAAGGCAATTTCACGAGACCATAATAGGGCTATGCAATGTTGAGTATGAGAAGCCAGACAGAACTAATTGAAACCCACTTCCAGGAAGAATGAACTGGATTTGGATTTTATTATGTCATATTTTGTTGTTTCTATGATAAGCAGCCCTTGACCAGTTTACACTATAGGTGGACCAGGTTATTTCTGTACTCTAAAGTTTTCTGTTGATGAATACATTTTGTTTTTTCACATGACTTAATGCATGTTATCTTCAAGTGATTCTACCTTAATGTATCTGCACTTTGCAGGTCCTCTTCACAGTTTGAGGAAAAAACAATTGGTGAGAGCTGTAACATGTGAGCTGCCATTGTCCAAGTCCCAACCTTGAATGGCAGTGTATTCCTTTGAAAAATTGAAAGAATGATTCATTGCCTCCAGGAATGTATGGACTCATCAATGATTCTGTAGTCTCACACACAATTCTGGATTAGTGGTGCTGGAAGAGCACAGCACTTCAGGCAGCATCTGAGGAGCAGTAAAATCGATGTTTTGGGCAAAAGCCCTTCATCAGGAATAAAAGCTTTTGCCCGGAAGGTCGATTTTCCTGCTCCTCGGATGCTGCCTGAACTGCTGTGCTCTTCCAGCACCACTGATCCAGAATCTGGTTTCCAGCATCTGCAGTCATTGTTTTTACCTAGTCTCACACACAAGGTTGGTGTAGGTGTAGATGATGTATGTGAGGATTTTCCTACCACCTTCCACTTAACATTGATTGTAACCTTACTGTTGTCTGCATTAACATGAATGGTGTTAGTGAGGCCACATCTGTTGTACTGTGTATAGTTTTACTTCCTGTATTTAAGAAAGGATAAACTGGCATTTGAGACTGTTCAAAAGAGATTCACTAGCCTGATTCCAATGATGAAAGGTTGACTTATCAAGAATGGATGAACATGTTAGGCCTTTATTCATTTGTATTGGCAAGTCTACCTCCCGTATCTTCCACCAACTCAGATACTGACACTGTCAGTGGGTATTTTATCTAGATTAGAGTTGGGACATGTCGATTAGAGTTGGGACCTGGATGACATGTAGCTCATGTCATCTAGGGTCTGGTAAGATTTGGTCCAAGGTGTTGCAAATAATTGTTTTAATTAGATCCTCAATTGCCTATATGTTGTTTTGACCCAAGTTCAAAAACGGTATTGTACGATATTCCCATCAGTACACAAAACATAAATAAATTTTCACATTTTGTTAAATCCATATTTGCAATATTACAATCCAGAGAAATTACTTGATTCATAATATTAATAATCGGCCCAGTTTCAAAATTTTCATTTTCACTGTAGAAGTTTGAAAGCTGTTTTTTCTGGGCCTGATGTACAAACAATCAAGTTCTTGGGGGAAAAAAGTGATTTCATTAGCTATTACATTTAGCCCAGTAACTTTATTCTATGATGTAAGTTTTATCTTTGGGAATAGACTATGGTAACTCATCTTTCTAGTCCATTAACGATTAGTTTTGAGTAGTAGATTACGAAAGCCCACAGGTATTTGTTTAAATTCTATCCGTTCACAAAATGAACATTTATTTTCATTAAAGGACAATAATGATGTGTCACTAATTGAAAATATAATTAGTTTTCCATGAAATAATTTTGCCAGTTGAATTTGTCAAACAAACCTATTAAAATCTAGATGTGACTGGAAAAAGATAACTTGCATTTGAATGGTTACCTTGGACTGGAATTTAGTTTTACTAAATTGTTTGACAGTACAGATAGATACTGTAAATCTAATATAAATAGCAAAAGCTGGGCAATACGTAGAAGTGAAGAGAGAAAACAGTGATGATGCTTCAGGCTCATTTTTGATAGTAGATCATTGACCTGAAACATTAATTGTTTCTATCTCCATAAATGCTGCCTGATCCTTTGAATATTTGGAGCCTTTGCTGTTTCTGTTTTCGATGAAGTACTAAGTATCTTTTAGTCCAATGACAATAAAGTCAAGACTCTTTGGTAATTTTGTTTAACATCTCAATCTTTGTCACTTTTCCAAGGCTTTGACCTAATTTTTACTGATTATTTTTGTATTTTCTTTATTTTTCCTGTATTTTTTCTGCATGAGCTAAGAGTTAAACAAGTCAAGGGAAGTTTGGAGAAAGAACTGTTCTTGTGGTTTTCTCGCTAAATACTAAATGTAAAATCATATTTTGCAAATTATATTTAGGACTGTGTCCTGCATATTTTTGGTTAAGTGTGAATTGCATTGTTTTTTTGGAGGGATTCTCAACATGAACCTGAGTGAGATTTCTCATTGTATTTAGGAAAACTCAATTCGTTAACTATCATCTCATCCTATGGTGTCCCTCATGTCCGATTCCAATTCTATCTTCCCATGTGTCTTTCCCAGAAGAACTTGCCACTCTGCATCCCTTGCACTGGCTTCCTTTTGTGTAGCTGTTGTGCACTTGGAAAGTATCGACAGCACTGCCCTCACTGGCAGCTTATGGTACAGCAGTCACAAAGCCACACTGCTTATGGTTGACACTCCCTCACACAAAATCTTGCAATACAGAAGAGGCCCTTTGGCCCATTAAGTCTGCACTGACAGGACCTACTCTAAGTCTACTCCATTTCCACTTTCCAGTACTTAACCTGTAGTAAATGCTATGACATTTCACATGCTCATCCAAGAATTTTTTTAAAGGTTGTCAGGTTTCCTGCCTCAAATACCTTCTCACGCAGTGCATTTCAGATTCCCACCTTCCTCTGGGTGAATAAAAAACTCAAATTCTCTTAAACCTCTTGCTTTTCTTTTTAAAATTATGCCACCTTGTTATTGACCCTTCAACTAAGGGAACAGCTTCTTTCTATCCACTCTGTACATACTCTCATAACCTCATCTCAGTCAGCTCTCCCAAGCCTTCTTTTCTGTAAAGAAAACAACTCAAGCCTATCCATCCTCTTTTCATAGATAAATTGCTCCATCCCATGCAACGTCATAATAAATCTCCGCTGCACCCCTCTTCAGTGTAACATATCCTTCCAAGAGTGCACTGACCAGAACTGCAGAAAGTACTGCAGCTGTGACCTAACCAAAGCTTCGTACAGCTCCTACATGATCTCCTGCTCTTATAACCCATGCTATGACTGATAAAGGCAAGTGTCTTATATGTCTTCTTCACCTATCTTTCCAGTTTCAGGTATATGTGGACAAGCACTCTCTTCCTATGAGTTTCCTAGTGTCCTGCAATTCATTGAGTACTCCATTGCACTAGCCACCATTTAACCATCAGCCCACACACTTTACCTGTCCTTAGATACATCCCATCTCAAGACCACTTGAGTCTCTGCTACTCTTTCTCCAAGGTCCAGTGGTCACTTGCATCTTGGCATTGTCCACTGAAGCAACATCATATACATCACGTACCGAACTTGAACTTTTATTAACAGCCAGCAAAAGATATTACACATCATTCCCTATACTTGTTTCAGATTATCAGCATTACATTATTTTGCGTTTATTCTTTATTTAGTCATCTTTCTCGAACTCAATATCCTCATCTTTGACCTCAGATGACTGCTTCTGTTCACTGGCTCCTCAGCATTAATCACATCATCTTGCTGTCTGCTCCAATTATGTTGAACACAGCATGTCAGACTGGTGTGGCATACTCTATATGAACCATACTGGAGGGTCCTCCAGACCATTTCAAGTTGAGGAATCAGGCTTTCAGCAGATTCCATGATCGACAAGAAATTTGTGCAGGTTCCATGCCAGCTAGGTGGCCAACATGTTCATCAATAAAGGAGAGTCTGCAGCTCTTTGACCACCCTCTCATCCCAGACCTATCTCAACTATTCCACTTCCTATTGAATTTACTCGAGTCTATCAACATTCATACATGACATATGAAGTAGTGATGTTCCCCTCACCCCACAGTACCCCTGAAAGACCATAAGTGAATGGCATGCTTTTGCCAGCGTTTGTCTCCTTTTAAGTTATAGCAGCAAACTTCAGCATAACTGAGGACTAGCACTAATAGCATGTCATAGTCTGCCTTTGATTAAGAATAAGACAATAGTATATTCATTGGTGTTACCAGATCTGAATCCCACACCAGCAACATCCTGAGGTTACCAGTGACTAGAAACTGAACTGGGCTACCTATGTAATTATTGTGGTCCCAAGAGCTAAGCTGTCAGTTGTGTGAATTTTCAAGGAGAAGGTGTTTTGGCTCACAGGATTGGACCTGAGATGAAGCAGTTTAGTCAACCCTACAGATTTTACAGGGAAGGGATTTTGATTAGCTGTAAGTGATATTGTTGGAGAATAAATGGGATTTTGTTTTGAAATATTTCAAACTGTCTTACATTTAAACGGCTTCAATTTTTTGGTTATTTCTTGTTTGTATCAAGCTTCTGTTTTATTATTAGAACTGGTAGCACGGTCGCATAGTGGTTAGCACTGCTGGCTCACAGCGCCAGAGACCCAGGTTCAATTCCTGCCTCAGGCAACTGACTATGTAATGTTTACACATTCTCCCTGTGTCTGCGTGGGTTTCCTCTGGGTGCTCCGGTTACCTCCCACAGTGCAAAAATGTGCAGGTTAGGTGAATTGGCCATGCTAAATTGCCCGTAGTGTTAGTTGAAGGGGTAAATGTAGGGGAATGGGTCTGGATGGGTTGCTCTTCGGAGGGTTGGTGTGGTCTTGTTGGGCTGAAGGGCTTGTTTCCACACTGTAAGTAATCTAATCTAAACCAAATATTCAGCCTTGTGTCCTTACATTTCATGAAATATTGCCACGTTAAATTACAAAGAAAAACAAAATATGATCTTTCAAGTCTGATTCGATTCTGGGATTTGACTTGTCTAGAAGTGATACTAACTGGGGTCATAACACCCAAAGTCAATGTATTTTAATATCGACACAATATATGTTATGGTTAAAAATTGGGGAGGCAATGGCCTAGTGGTATTATCACTGGACTGTAAATCCAGTGACCCACATAAAATTCTGGTGACCTGGGTTTGAATCCTGCCACAGCAGATGATGGAATTTTAATCCAATAAAAATCTGGAATTAAGAGTCTAATGATGGCCAAGAATCCATTGTCTATTTTCAGGAAAGAAAAACCCATCTGGCTCACTAATGCCCTCCAGGGAAGGAAACTGCCATCCTTACCTGGTCTGTACTACTTGTGACTCCAGACTCACAGCAAAGTGGTTGACTCTTAACCATCCTCTGGGATGGGCGATAAATGTTGGTCTATCCAGCAACGCCGTCATCCAGTGAATGAATAAAAAATAAAAAATTTTGTCCACAGGAAATATGTGCTGTAATGTATCAATAAGAATCCAATAGGAAATTAACTAAACAAGTAATCTAATCTAATCTAATCTAATCTAATCTAATCTAAACAAAACCCTTCTTACACCTTGCCAGTTTCATTCCTTTACATACTTTTGGTCACATAAACTACCTTATACAACAAAGTGCTGTAGTTAATAGTAACTGCTGTTTTTCACAATAGACTTTAGTCGAAGCAATGTGCAGTATTTAAAGTTATTGATTTTGATTACTTTAAACTATAAATTGTGCTTGTAAAATGCCTGCTTGCAAGGTTTAATGCACATTGAATTTATATTACACTATATAGATCATTGGTGAGACCACACTTAGAGCAATAGTTTTGTGCTTATTTAAGGAAGGATATACTTACTTTGGAGGCAGTTCAAAGATGGCTCACAAGGTTGATTCCTGGACTGGAATGGTTGTCTAATGAAGAAAGGTTGAAGAATGAGAAGAGGTCTTACCCTGAAACATAGTATTCTGAAGGGTCTTGATAGGAAGATGCTTAAAGGATGTTTCCCTTCATGGGGAATTCTATAGATAGCTGCCATAGTTTCTCTCAGTAGGTCACTACTCTTTGGAATTGTCTATGCTTGACAGCAGCACTGGGTCATTGAATATATTCAAAGCTGTGATGGACAGATTCCCCACATTCCTGATGAAGGGCTTATGCCTGAAACATTGACTCTTCTCCTCCTCGGATGCTGCCTGACTTGCTGTGCTTTTCCAGAGCCACACCATTTGACTCTGATCTCCAGCATCTGCGGTCCTCACTCTCTCCCAGATTCTCCTCAAGGGCAGGTGGGCCACCTATGCCTTCACTTCCCCACCTCATCCCACCAAAAATTTCAGACTGGTCAGGGTGCACTGATGTATGGTGGAAAAGCCTGGATGCATGCCTTCAAAGTTGCTTGTGTTGGAGTATAAAATCCTGCCCACAAACACACAGTATAATAAAGAAGCAGAGAATAAAGGGATGTCTAGTGTATCAACATGCTCTAGAAGTTGAAAGTGCAAGCTACTGAGTAACTTTCAGCATGTGATAACATCAAGACAAAATTAACTGTTTGTTCAGCCTGGGACTGGTAAACAACCGGAGGAAAGAAAACGAATTCCCAGAAAACAAAGTATACATGGTCAGTGACAGCCTACACTATGGAAAAGCCTATAATCCTCACAGAGCCTAATGAATGTTCACTGGATAGGGTGAATAGCCAAGTCTTTTCCCCAGTGTAGGAGAGTCCAAAACTCCAGGGCATAGGATTAAATTGAGTGGGCAAAGATTTAAAAGGGACCTGAGGGGCAATGTTTTCATGCAGAGGGTCGTGTGTGTTTGGATTAAGCTGCCAGGTGAAGTGGTGGAGGCTGGTACGATTATAACATTTAAAATGCATCTGGATAGATGACCAGGAAGGGTTTAGAGTGATATAGGCCATATATGGGCCAAATGCTGGCAAATGATATGAGATCGGTTTAGGATATCTGGCCAGTGTGGACGAGTTGGAGCAAAAGATCTTTCTCCGTGCTGTATAACTTTATGATTCTAAAACACCTTCAAAAGAAGAGACAAGATTGACAATGAAAATTGGGGGAGTAAAAAATAAAAACATACCATGTATTTTCATCATAAAAATATAACTCTGAAGAAGATGGAGAATATCAACCACAAGAGTGCACTGTTGCATTACTATTTCCAGCTCTACCTAACTCCATCTGGTAAAAGCTAAAGGAACTGCAACCGTTTTTATCATAAAGCAGTTTTTGGCACAAGTCAATATTAATGGAAATCTATGCATTTTTTTTAGTGTAAAATTTATTCCATTACATTACATAGAAGGTATTTGTAGAGATTGTAACAAGTTAAGCCAGGTGGACCTCATAGAATATGAGTTCCCTGATTGGGGCTGTTAACCTGGTCCACTCAGCTTGTACTGGCTGACAGATGTAAACAGGAGTGTTGGGGTTCTGCTCACCCTTGGAGCTGATTCTGAGCTAGCTGGGTCAGTGTCCTATACTCTGCACATGTAAATAAAGGGTGACTTGGTGGTGGGCTACTGGCCTTTGTGGAATTATTTCAGTATTCTTATGTGTTAATGAAACTTATAAAGAACTCAAGTAGCACAACGTTTTTAAAATTCCACTGGTGCACCTTTGTTGAGGAGATGGAGATCTAGTCTGCCAACTGGAGAGCTGGTGAGTGATCTGTATTGCTTCCTTTAGGGAAGGCCCACCAAACCATAAGTCAAAATAAGTAATACAGAAGCCTAGGTTTGGGCCTTTCTTGAGATGAGAAACTGGAGTTTGGAGATCTTATCCACCAGGGACTTGTGGCCAATCAGAAGTCAGTAACTGTTAAGTCAGTCCTATGTGGAAATGATGCCTAGTGCTGGAACGATACCCATTATCTATCCACTTAACAGCCTCAATTGGCAGAAAGGCAGGAAGGTTACCAGCAAGTTTTTCCACCCTTATTTGGTCAGGGTGGAGACTGAAAGGGAGCAGGTTGCTCAGCCATTCCTTATAAACATGTCACTGAAGCAGGTAGAACACTATTTCCATCCAATTTTGCCAACAAAGGAAAAATGAAGAAATAGATGATAAATTCTAAGAGCAGCTTTTTTCATTGTCATGTTTAATAGAATCCAATACTGAGAATTATTTTTTTCTTTTCAATATATCTTTTCAAACAACTCATTGTTTAAAATTAAATTGTTGCAGAGCAGTTTCAGAATAAAAAAAATTGCAAAAGGATGAAATATTACTTAGTTCTTTTTTGGAAATCTTGTTATGATTCTTCAAATAGGACAAGGTGACCTTGTTTGTGATGTTTAGTTCTTTCTACCCACTCCCATAAGTTCTTCTTTCACCTAATCGTTTTCCTGGAAATGCATTGAATTGAAAAATGCAGTCAGTCTTTTCAAAGGAAAATAAGGAAAACTGAGGGGCTAATCAATTTGAATGGCTCTCCTATCTATCTTCCCTGTCACTTACAGACCCCTGTCAGAGGTAAAATTGCCAGTTTAGCCAGGAATCGATAGGTGATAAAGGTATCCTTTTGCATTACTCCTGACACTAATCCATTTTCACTCAAACTGAGTTGGTGCAAGTGCCTTTCTCAGCAATTTCTCGGAAGCATCAGCTTTTTTATTCCTCCATATAACACAAAACATCAAACATTAGCAGCTTTTCATTGAATTGCTTCTTCGGACAGCCCTATAAGAACTAATCATCCTTCAAAAATACTCTCAGTTGGTTATTTTAATTACGGTTTTGTTTCAAGTACGTTAACATTTAGTTACTGTTTTTGCTGATAGGAAGATGGAGGCTTTTTATCTCTGGTAGATATTGATAGATATCTTCACATACATTTGACTGTAAAGCAGCAATCGTTTAAAAAAAACTGTATTGTGGTCAACAACAAAAACACATTTTTCAGAAGTTGCCCACTCCCCCACATGCCTAATTATTCAGAATTTCTCATTCTGTGTGCACTTCACAATATGAATTATTCACTATTCCATTACAGAATTGACTCTCTTCCAAACAAGCTTTGCCTATTTTCACTATTAAAGTAGGCATTGAGACATTAATACTTTTTGGGTCACCAGAAAAATATAGAAATATGGATGAAAGATGGACCTGCCAGCTGCAATAATCAATGATATCTCAGTTGATTAATTTATTTACTCTCTGAAGTGCTATTTGTTGTATTGTTTCTCATTGAGCATTTTGTTTTACTTTAACATTTTAGACTCTCAGTGTCTTGTTTTTTTTTTCATGACCAGCAGATGCTTGTCATCCTTCACCTGTAATTCTCTTTGCCTGTCTATGCACGTTGTCAAAACTGTAAACCTGTCAAATTCTCACAGCCCAGGAGCAGTGGGGTATTTTTCTTCCCTGTCACTTATTGCTGTTCTCACTTGCCTCAAGTGCAAGAAGGTGGTATGTGAAAAGAACCTATTCCTCAAAGCTGTCACATCCTGTAGAGAAAAGATAAGAATCATTCAAAAGCAATTTTTCATACTCTTCTCAATTGTAGCAAGGAGACAGAGATGTGCAACATACTGCTGGGAAAAATCAGGGCGTGCGACAATGAGTTTTAATGGCTTTGTGAAATCTTTTTTAAGCTTGTTCCTAAGATTTAAAATGAAGGGCTGAATTTTTACATTGCAGGCTCACTTGCTTTGTGGTTGGCAGGGTTGGGGGGTGGGGGGAGATGCAAGTGTTGCTAATGGCAATATGGGAACATGATTTTTTTGTAGCCTTGGCTTTGCTGTAGCTGGTTAACTCAGCTACAACAATAGCATTGCACTTCATTGTTTCCTGACCAGTCACAGACAACGCCCACTTAGCTGGAGTTCTACTGGGGCAGTCAGTTAGCTTAGTTGGCTGGATGGCTAATTGGCAATGCAGCGTGACGTCAACTTCAATTCCACAATGGTGTGACTTCAATTCCCACACTAGTAAAGGTCACCGTGAGGATCCTGCCTTCTCAAACTTACTCCCTCCTTGAGATGTGATGACTTCAGTTTAAACTCAGCATCATTTTGTCTGTCTCTAGTGAAAAAGTAGCCCGGTGGTCCTCTGGGAATACGGTGACTTTATCTAGTTAAAGTACTCCCTGCTAGGGTTCAGAATGGCAATGTTCTCCATAGGTTTCAGAAAATTGCAGTGAGATGTGTGAAGGCTGGCCTCCCCCTAATCCTAGACCTCTGGTTCTTGATGTCATTGGAGGTCCTGCTGCAGACGATGACGGCCTGAAATAAATGCTGTTTCCTGAAGACAGAAAGAAGACAGGTCAAGCAGGCATGGATGGAAGTGATTGAGGCAGTGATAGCAGACATTGGTCCCTTGAACTAGATTTAATGCACCAAATGGTTCAATGATCTCATGAGCGAAGGTGAGTGACATCCCACTTTCTCTGACAATCACCAAACTCTGACTTCCACAATATTCCTCAATATTTCCCTCCTCAGGATTCCTTAAATCACCATCTCTTGCAGCTCCCCTTACTTTTTTCTCTATACCCACATCTGAATGGCCGACATTCTCACTCAACCTCATCTTATCAAGATCTCACACCTACTCCTTCACTGTCAACAAATGATATCAGTTCAGGCAATGGCCTAGTGGTATTATCGCTGGACTGTTAATCCAGAGACCCAGATAACATTCTGGTGACCCGGATCTGAATCATGCCACGGCAGATGGTGGAATTTGAATTCAATTAAAAAAATGTCTGGAATTAAGAACTGACTGATGACCATGAAATCACTGCCAATTGTCAGAAAAAAAACCCCATCTGGTTCACTGACATCCATCAGGGAACAAAATCTACCATTCTCACCTGGTCTGGCCTACATATGACTTCAGACCCATAGTGATGTGGTTGACTCTCAATTGCCCTCTAAAATGGCCTAGCAAGCCATTTAGTTGTACCAATCCATACAAAGTCTAAAAAAAATCAAATTAGACGCATCACCTTGCATTGACCTAGACACCAGAAAAGGCAATGGCAGAAACGGCCATTGCAAAGTCCTTCTTGCTGACATCTGAGGGCAAGTGCCAAAGTTGGAAGAGCTGCCTCACAGGCTAGTCAAGCAGCAGCCTGACATTGTCTGTAAGATCTGATTCCATGAGCATGGCTAAGTCCCAAACACCACTATCACCATCCCTGCATATGTCCTGTCCCATCAGCAGGACAGACCCAACAGAGGAGACGGCAGAGTGGTATACAGTTGGGATGGAGTTGTCCTCAACATTGACTCTGGATCCCATGAAGTCTCATGGCTTCAGTTTAAACATTGGCAAGGAAACCAACTGCTGATTACTATGTACCGTCCTCTTTCGGCTGATGAATCAGTACTCTTCTATGTTAAACAGCACTTAGAGGAAATGCTGAAAATGACAGGGCCGCAAAAGGTACTCGGGGTGAGGGGTTCAATATCCACCAGCAAGAGTGGCATGGTAGCAGTACTACAGATCCTGAAGGACATAACTGCTTGACTGGGTCTGCAGCAAGTGCTGAGGGAACCAACAAGAGGCAAAAACATATTTGACCTCACCCTTACCAATCTGCCAGCTGCAGATGCATCTGTCAATGACAGTATCGGTAAAAGTGACCAAGAGCTCATAGGGAGAAGTCCTGCTTTCACATTGAGAATAACCTCCATTGTGTTGTGTGACAGAATCACCGTGCTAAATGGGACAGACTTCGAACAGATCTAGCAATTTAAGACTGGGCATCCATGAGGTGCTGTGGGTATCAATAACAGCAGAACTGTACTCCAGCACAATTTGTAACCTCATGGCCCAGCATATCCTACACTCAACCATTACCATCAAGTTCAGGAATCAACCCTGGTTCAACGGAGAGTGCAGGAGGGAATGCAAGGAGCAGCACCAGGCATACCTGAAAATGAGGTGTCAACCCAGTGAAGCCATAAATGGGATTACTTGCATGCCAAACAACATAAGTAGCAAGTAATAGACAGAGTTTGCGATCCCAACAGATCAGATCTCAGCTCTGCAGTCCTGCAGTCATAAATGGCGGTGGATGATTAAACAACTCACCAGAGGAGGAGGCTCCACAAACATCCCCATCCTCAATTATGGAAGAGCCAAGCATTATCAGTGCAAAAGTTAAAGCTGAAGTTTTTGCAGCAATCTTCAGCCAAAAGTGCTGAGTGGATGATCTACCTCAACCTCTTCCAGTGGTTCCCAGCATCACAGATACCAGTCTTCAACCAATTTGATTCATTCCACATGATATAAGAAATGGTTGGAGACACTGGATACTGCAAGGGCTATGGGCCCTGATAACATTCCGACAATAGAATTGAAAACCTGTGTTCAAGACCTTGCTGCTCCCCTAGCCAAGCTGTTCCATTACAGTTACAACACTGGCATCTACCAGACAATGTGGAAAATTACCCAGTAATGTCCTGTACATAAAAAGCAGGACAAATCCAACCCGGCCAATTACCGCCTCATCAGTCTACTCTCAATCATCAGTAAGGTGATGGAAGATGTCATCAACAGTGCTATCAAGCAGCACCTGCTCAGCAATAACCTGCTCAGTGATGCCAACGTTGGGTCCTGCCAGGGCCATTCAGCTCCTGACCTCATTACAGCTTTGGGTCAAACATGGACAAAAAAGCTGAATTCCAGAGATGAGGTGAAGAGTGACAGCCTTTGACATCAAGGAGCCTAGCAAAACTGGAATCAATGGGAATCCGGGAAATTCTTCAGTGGTTGATGTCATACCAGACACATTGGAAGGTGGTTGTGACTGTTGGAGGTCAGTCATCTCAGCTCCAGAACACCTCTGCAGGAGTTCCTCAAGGTAGTGTCCTAGGCCTAACCATCTTCAATAATGACCTTGTCTCCATCATGGAGTCAGAAGTGGGAATTTTCATTAATTATTGCACAATGTTCAGCATTATTTGCTACTCCTCAGATACTGAAGCAGTCCATGTCCAAATACAATAAGATCTGGACACTATCCAGGCTTGGGATGACAAGTGGCAAGTAGCATTTGTGCCACACAAATGTCAGGCTATGACCAACAAGAGACAATCTTACCACCGCCCCCTTGGCATTTAGTGGTGTTACCATCACTGAATCCCCCACTGTCAGCATCCTGGGAGTTATCATTGATCAGAAACTCAACTGGACTCGCCACATCAACACAACAGTTACAACTGCAGGTCAGAGGCTAGGAATACGGCAGTGAGGAATGCGCCTTGTGACTCCCCACAGCCTGTCCACCATCTACAAAGCAAAAGTCAGGAGTTTGATAGAATACTCCCCACTTGCCTGGATGAATGCAGCCTCAACAACACTCAAGAACCTTGACACCATCGAGGACAAAGCAGGCCACTTGATTGACATTGCAAACACAAGCATCCACTCCCTCCACCATCAAAGCCCAGTAGCAGCAGTGTGTACTGTCTACGACATGCACTGCAGAAATTCACCAAAGATAAACGTACAATCACTTCCATCTAGAAGGACAAGGGCAGCAGATATATGGAAACACCACCACCTTCAGGTTCCCCTGCAAGCCACTCATCACCTTGACCTGGAAATATATCCCTGTTCCTTTATTGTGGCTGGGTCAACCCATATAGCAGGTGGATTACAGTAGTTCAAGAAGGCAGCTCATCACCACTTTCTCAAGGGCAATTAGGAATAGGCAATAAATACTGACCAGCCAGCAAATGAATGGAAGTGCTTGTGTGTGTGTGTGTGTGTGTGGGGGGGGGGGCATGGGGTGGGTGCATAGAAGAGCATAATCCTCCATAGTTAACTGCTCTGACCACTGCAAAGGAGGTGCACCGAAGATCAGCAAGTGGCAGAGTCCATGTCCATGGGGATAGATAGGAAACTCCCAGATACCTGCCGTCAGAATTAGATATTACACAGCCCCATGGCACCTGAAGAATATTAATATTGACTTGCTTTTGCCATGAAGTGAAACGTAATTATATTAAGTTTCATGCCAACACTGTTGATACCTTGTAATTGCTGGTTTCTGCTGGAACCATCTAGGATGCCTTGGGTAGACTGAAAGTCACCAATCCTTCTTGTGGGTATTAGTTTAAGATACTAATACTATGTGGAGAAGGATGCCCACATAAACTCCTCAGGAGAAGGTAAACTCTTTTGGAAGACCATTAAACAGTCTTATTACACATTACTTAGTAGCTAATTATATTACACCTGAGATACATGGTTGCTTCCAATCTCACAAGAAACAATTAGGCTTAATTTAAGATTAAGTACACATTGCTATTTTAATTAAGGTGTTATTAACATGGTGAACAATTACTGAAGCACTATACAACCTCTAGTGAATACATAACTCATAAGATACACACGCACAACTCTGGTTAGTTTGTCCCAGGGATAGTCCTTTATAATGGGATTCATAGAGCTTATTTTTTGATGTCAGTTCACATTTTCAGATACTAACTGCCTTTTACAACAATGATCATCTGCACAATGGTGACATTTTTTTTGACTGTCCCCTTTGCTCTTTGCAATTCACTGGTTTCTTCAATCAAAGGCTCACGCAAGACTCAAAAGTGGGCAAGAGATTTTAACATCAGGATACACAAAGGAAGCATGATCACATGATGTCTGCACACCTTCACTAGCTCAAGTACATGAATCTCAGTGCAGACTCCATGGCAGATAGATAAATTGTCATGAATTAAGTGTACATCACAGGTAAACAAAATCAGTTGTCAGAGACATGAGTGGGCATTTCCTGTTGCTGGGTGATGAACACTTCAAGTTCAATTGTAAATGAATGCTGAGCCTCAGAGGTCACTGACAAAAGTCTATTCTGGAGCAATAATGGAAAATGTGTGTGGCCTTAAGGAAATGTTATGTATGAATAGTATATATTCAATTTTAAGAACCAAAGTGAAACAAATCCATTAATAGATGCATAATGTCATTAACTCAGTTTGCAGAAACCTGCAAATTTGTTCAATTAAGGGATGAGCTCATTAAAGACCTGATTATATTAGACATAAATGATCCCACTATGAGAGCACACCTACTAAGAAAAGAAAAGCTAACACTCAGGTGAAAAATAGACACATGCAGAGGTGCACGTTATGAATCACCAGCTGGAGCATACACATGGCAGAATAAACCAAGCCTTAAATTATGCCGACAGATCCTCCATGTTCAAAGCGCAGAACAATTACAAACAAAGGCAACTGTACAAATAATTCAGAAGGGTTCATGCAAAAGAGAAGGCAAAAAGCAGTGTTAGCATTCCAAGAAGCAGAATCATCTTGCACCCAAGTGTCTAGATAAAAAAACAAGTGCATTGATCAAGTATAATGGAGTGATATCAAATGAAGATCCCAACGAATCGCTGTATACGATGTAACAGGTTCATGCAGTAAAGTCAAGAGGTGAGACATGTTTTTGTGACTGTTGGAGTGAGAACTGCAGAAGGAGAGTATCAGTCAACATAAAGTTTCAGATAAACACTGGTTATGCAACATCATGACCTTCATAGACCTGTGTGAAGTAAGTTGGCGATTCAAAAATGAAATACTTGAAAGTCCAGTTAAGCATGTGTAATGGCAGTACAGTTGCCAAGAGGACAGGTTATTCTGTGAGCTCATTAGAACAGCATGAATGAGGATGTGATCCAGATGATAGATAGAAAGCAAGTGCCTCTCATCTTAGTTGGAGCAAGTTGAAGTTTCGATTGGTAACCCTCAATATGCCAAAAAAGATTGGCAATGTATCAACCATTGTCCATAGAACACATCCCAGAGGAGTACAAAGACATGTTTACACAGCTAGGATGTCTTTCAGGAGAATATCATTTTAACGTAGGTGAGAATTTAAGACCAATTCAGCATCTACCAAGAAAAGTTCTGGCTGCCCTCAAATCTAGCCTGAAAGACAAGATGGAGGAACTAGAAAAGAAGACAGCAGTCAAGGAATTGACAACACCTCCAGAGTGGATTAGCTGTATGGGAGCAGAGAAACAAGCAGGAATGATGCGAATATGCATCAACACAAAAGAACTAAGTAAAAACATGAAAAATGTTAGTGCCCCAAAAACAATCAAGGAGGCAGTGGCATCGTGGTAATGTAGTAATCAAGAACTCCAGGCTAATTTTCAAGGAGTATGTGTTCAAACTCTCAGCATGACAGATGGTGAAGTTTGAATTCAATAAAGAGAATCTGGGAGAAATAATCTAGCCTAATAGAGACCATATAACAACTGTTGTTGTTGTAAAAACACACCTAGTTCACTAATGCTTTTTAGGAAAGGAAATCTGCAACCCTTACCTGGTCCAATCTGCACGTGGCTCCAGATCCACAGCAATGTGGTTTTACTCTTCACTGCTCCCTGGGCAATTAAAGATGGGTAATAAATGTTGGCCGAGCCAGTGACACCCACATCTCATTAATGATTTAAAAGAAAAATCATTTGAAATGTTATCTTTTCAATGTCTTATCTGGTAATGTGTAGTTAGCTACAACTGTGAATCTAAATGGTGAGCCTTAGTGAAGTTATGGTTCAGTGTGACATCAGCGAGACAGAACCTGGAGAAACCCTGATGCAGCAAGGACAAGTAGTTACATTTGTGTCCAGGGTATTAAGACAAATGGAGTGTCACAATGCCTAGATCAAAAAAGAATTCCTTTGCTTCGTAGACTCATAGAGATGCACAGCACGGAAACAGACCCTTCGGTCCAACTCATCTATGCCGATCAGATATCCTAACCATATCCAGTTCCATTTGCCAGCACTTGGTCCATAAGCCTCTAAACCCTCTCTATTCATATACCTTTTCAGATGCCTTTTAAATATATTAATTGTACCAGCTTCCACCACTTCCTCTCACAGTTCATTCCATACATGCACCACCCTCTGTTTCTCTGTGACGAGATCAGTGCTGCAGCCCAGTCAGTAGGTTTAGTCAACATCATTGGCTTCCTGCAGGTGCAGGGCATTACAGATTGTACACACATCATGTTGAGAGCAACATATTATAATGAGGCTGATGCTGTCAACAGAAAAGGGTTCCATTTCACCAATTTACAAATCATCTCTGATCATTAACACTGCATCTTTTTCGATGGCATGGTGGCCCAGTGGCCAGCACTGCTGCCCCACAGCGCCAGGGACCCGGGTCCAACCCCAGCCCCAGATGACTGACTGTGTGGAGCCCGTATTTGTAAATAATTTCATCAATACCGATAATATATAGATACAAAACATACGATAGAAAGTGACAGATGAGTCCAACCATAAGCCACTTCAAAACACGTTATTCAAGCCACTATCAAATGCTCCAAATTGCTCTATCAAATGCTCAAAGAATGTTAATCTGGTATGTTGTAAGTGTGTGACTTCTAGATATTTTAATATCATTTATTTTAGGGGTTGACTTTGAACTAGTGGCATTTGGGTCTGTGTTAATGAAATGATTTAATGACTACCTTGTAAGCATTACTGTTGCCATGGTGATTTCTTTTAAAACACGACCTGAATGAAAGACTTCCTGGAGAGTAATAAGTTTCTGATTGCTTTAGGGGGTTATATGAGCAAATAGAATAAAATTAATGGCTGCATCATCTCTGCTTTTGAAGGTTCATGCCAGCCATTTACAATTTATAGGTGTTGCTAAAGTGTCGCGTGCCACATATAGCTGTGCTACCACTTGATGCCACTGGAAGCCATCTTTATCACTTTGGGAGAAAAAGGATATGGTACCCATGCAGATTTCCAATTGTAGTGACAAAATGTTTCTGTCCAACCAAGGATATCCATAGGTTTCCTTAGACCTACCATTGTCCTAAACAGTGGACCAACTGGAGGAGACATCTCTAACCTCATCTCACAGATGAACACTAGCAAGTGTTCAGAGGAGACTGCTTCTTTCTACTTTCACTAAGTACGGGACAACTTCGAGGTCACTGTCTGTGTGGAGTTTACACATTCTCCCCTTGTCTGTCTGGGTTTTCTCCGGGTGCTCCAGTTTCCTCCCATAGTCCAAAGATGTACAGGTCAGGTGAATTGGTCATGCTAAATTGTTAGGTGCATTGGTCAAAGGGAAATGGATCTGGGTGGTTACTTCTTCAGAGTTTGGTGTGGACTTGTTGGGCTGAAGGCCCTGTTTCTACACTGTAGGGAATCTAATCTAATCTGATCTTAAAGGCTTTCTTGGTATTATTATACCCTGCTTAACAATAAGATTGTTACTTAAAATGACTTTCCAGTAAAGATTCCATCATGGGAGGAAGTCTGGGATGGCCCCCAGAAGTCTTTAGAACTAGGTGTGATCTGAGATTCATCAAGTCCATATGCCTCCCCCATTGTCCTTGTGAGGAAGAAAGACAGAAATCTGAGGATCTGTATTGATTACCAGGCACTCAATGCAAAGACTCAGAAGGATGCTTACTCTCGACATAGGGTTAAGAAGCATTGTTTTCAAAGGTGTAAAGTATTTCCCAGTCTCAATTGGATTCACAGTTGTAGCCAACTACACATCACCGAACAAGACATTGAAAAGATAATGTTTCAAGTTGGCTCTGTGACACATTATGAATACACAAGAAGGTGTTGTTTGGACTGAGTGAAATTCTGACCAATATGTGGGTTGGATAAAATGCCTTTAATTTTCAGTCTCTCCCTATATGTCAGGACAACACACACAGCTTTGACTTGACACACAAGGATACCCATGTGAGACTAGTCTCTATCTGAGCTGGCTTGTTATGGTTCAACGTGAAAGTCAAAGCCAGAGAAGTATCAACTTTTCCAGATAGAAATACAGTACCTTTGGGTACTTTATTATTAAGGACGGCATTATTCCTGATGATGAGAAAAACCATGCAGTAGAAGAGTGGGGCTGGCCTAAGGTGGAGAGGGAATTGCATGGCTTAGCTGGTTACTAACGGAGGTTTCTGCACAGCCGTGTACAGTTGGTTGCCCTGCTCCATGACTTGCTGAGGAAATTAGAAAATGTTATAGGAGTGGTTGGAAATGAATGCATGAGATGTGATTCTTCATGGAGCATCTTAACTGGACTCCAGCATGTGAAACTCCCTTTACACCCCCAAATAGAAGCTTGTCTCATTACCTTCCTTGGCTTCCCAGATTTCAAACTACTTTACAGAATGGAAACCAAGAGCACTTCCCTTGGACAAGGAGCAATGCTGCCAAGAGTTGTGTCACATCTACTAACCAGAGGCTAATAGGGAGTGCAAATCATTCAACTGTGTTTTGCATGACCATCTGGGTACATTGCCACCTGGGATGAAACAAAAGTAGCCTAAGTACCTTCCACAGCTAGTCTCCACACTCATCCATGGGCTATTCCCCACACTATCTGTTTTTTGTGAAGAACCAATCCTCCCTGTGGGCCATCTCTTTGGATTCACCACACTTTCTGATGGAAATGATTAAGCCAATGAGTTGATAGCTGAGCATCACATGAGGCTAAGACAGATATTGTAGATGGCATCCAGAGGACTGAGAGAAAAGCACTTAGAAAAAATAACATTGAACCATCACAAGGGTGACAGGCATGACCTCTCAATAGAAGCAAGGGTGTTCTTCCAAAATTGGAATGTCAGGGATCAGCATAATATACAGAATATTTTGGGACCCTGGACCTTAGAGTCATCAAATGGCTGGACACAAGTATCCACACCAATAGCTGCAAGGGAACCTCAGACAACAATTCACAGATGGAGGCCATTAGTCTGCTGGTTGACATGGAGATAAGCAGCTCACTCAGAGGTGGTGTGGAACCTGAAGTGTCATTTTGCATTGGGCTTAAGTGAAGTTGGATATTTATGCACAATTCTGGAGTCATTTGTATCTTATGAATCCAGTATGGGATGTCTACACTCTCTCTGGAAAATGATGTTGGGAGGATCATGTTAGGAGGCAGAAATTGCAGCAACATGGGTTGTCAAATCACATGGGTCCTTGACACCTCACCGACATAGACACTGATATTGGTGATCTGCCCCAAAGCCTGGATCCCTTGGAAAATACCAGCACAGATACAAGACTGAGAAGATCTTCAAGAGCAAATGATGGATATCTCCCCAATTATTACCATTTGCCCAAATTGATGATATAAGAAGAGAATACTGCCATGAATATGGACTCCAACATTTCATTGTCCTGGCAAAATTGATCCTACTAATCACACAACTGCTTAGCACATGGTTACTCTGTGCTATGTTCAGAATGGCAACTTTCAATCAGGGTGGTGAATAATGGAACCTGTAGCAGCAGATGCTCAAGCAGCTGTATCAGGATATCCACCAGTAGGTGGCACTAGTGAGGGAGGGCAGCTGAAACAAAGGATGTCTTTTGGCAAAGAATTCCTCAGTCCAGTGTAAACCACAGGCTTCATTATAAGTCAGTACTTTGTTGATTAACCTTAATTTCTCTTCATGTTTGTATTTACCTGTTGCCAGTGGAATAAAGAATCTCTGCTTCATGATCTTTGGGTTGCCAGTGTCTTCAAATCTCATGTTATGCAATATTAAGAATTGTGAGAGCTATTGAATCCATTTGCGGCTGCTACCACCCCATTATCACCAGAAAGGCAGTGATACTCAAACACATCATAGTATAGCTATTGCGGTACTTGAGACATTGCTGTTACTCAGCAGACACTAAAATAGCTGTGAGGAAGCAAACAGTAGCAGCTTTGTAGGAGACATTGTGTGACGCTTACCAATACTCTACTGAAGAACAAAATTGTGTCTTTATTATGGGAAATACAAAGTTAATTTGTGTTATATTTTGTATCATCATAAAGCTTGACACAAAATGATGTTTGGAGTACCATTAAAAGGCTCTGGGATTTCCAGTAATGAACGTTAAATTAATAACAACGTCCCATTAAGATGTTGTTGCTTTAATTTGATCAGTGAATGTGTACCATGTGAGTTATTTTGCAAACGTTTATGAATCATTTCATTCTACTATGTGGGAAAATGTTAAACCTTATGTTGTTGTGAATCTTTTCCATTTTCCCTATATATACTGATGTTCTGAATCTATTAGATTAATAGGTATTAAATGTTAAAAGGACCAACCAATTAAATTTGTTTGCCAAATGCTGATTTTAGCTCAGCACATATGGCACATGGTCATGGTTTGTCTCTGAGTTGCAACTTTTGAAGATTTCTGCATATCAACGTCCTTTGAAGCAAATGTATGCAACTGCAAGGATGTTGAAAAGAAACAGAAATGCTCACATTAATTCAAAGGGTTATTTTGGCCAAAAGATGTAAGTTCCATTAAATGCATGTTGCCCTGTAAGTAATCCTGTTTTAAAATCTGGAATTAGTGCAAACTTTTGGTCCTAATTGCTGATCATAAATTGCCTGAAAATGCCAAAGATGTTCGGCTCAAATGTACTCCCCACAATGGGCATCATTTTATTGAAATTGACCTTGATTGTGTAACAAGCAGAGCTGATAGCAGGTCAGGAAACTAGGAAAGTGGGCATGACAGGGGCTCGCAAACTCAGCCACTGCTTCCAGGAAGCTAGGTCAATCTAAACATATTGGCATCATCATGATTTATACCCCATGATGGAAATGGTTTACAGAAATGGAAATTGAAGGCACATTGCTTTCTGAAGCTTCAGCAACTCCAGGAATGGAAACAAAACATGGAAAGTTTACTCTCCAGGTCACTGGCTTTATCCTGGAGGCCCTGCTATGGGATGTGAGGGACTGAAGTAAAGTGCTGTTTGTGTCATTCAGAAAGAAGAGGCCATCCTCACAAACCAAGCAGGTGTACGTTCAAGAGAAATGAGCAGCAGGATTTTGACACCTTGAAGCTGAACTCAGTGCCACAAGAAATTTAATAACCTCATGGCAGCTGAAATGATGAATGCTTTCCCACTTCCAGCTGCAAACCCTTACACTCTCTGGTTCTCCTCAGGCCAACATACCTTGGTGCTCCATTCAATGTACTCTCTCCAGGCATCCTGTCAGTTTCCCATTGGAACAGCCAAACTCTTTCAAACACATTGATATCTCATGTTCATCCCTCAGTGTGTAATAGTCACGTTCTAGAAGTGTTATAATTCTCACCTCTTCACATAGCCAAATTTACCCACGCTAAATCATCAATAACAATTTCTTGAAAAGCATTTCCTGCAAAAGGTTTGCCAGCTGCGAGTGTTGATTAAAGGATTTTTGTGCTCTAAGTTTGATATTGGGAATTTGTTTTATTCTGGGGCAGAATGTTCCAGGTCCATTGACCTGTTCATCCATGGGCAAATGCTAGTCACTGGTCCAGTCCTATCCCCACCATTATTTTAGAAGTGGGGGAGGGGGATGTGGGAACTTCCCCCTTCTCCAGTTGAGGGCGTTAAGTTGGTCCCTTGTGCCTCAGGGAAGGCCTTGCCCCACCACTACACTGATTTAAACAGTGGATCAAGAGACAGGCTACCTATAGTGACACCTCTAATACCAATGAAGGACCTTCCCCACAATTTTGACCTCATCATCTAACCAACTATCGACATGCTCCCATCACAATGCCCACTCGCCAGCATCTGGCAGCCTAGCTCCAGCATAATCCCAGAAGTATCAGTATGGTTGGATCTCCATCTGGAAGTAAAGCTAAGTTCCTCCTCATCCTAAATAAAGTGTCTTTGTGTGCACAACTGAAATGGGACACCCAGCTAAGCATCAGTGCGTCACTAAGATATATGCTCAGGTGTGGTGAGCTTTTCCCCACCACCTCCCTGAAATAACTCCACAGAGGCTGGCACACCGTCACCAAGTCACCCTTTATTCGTATGTGCACAGCACTTGGCATTGGTCCAGCTAGCACAACCTGCTCCTAGAGTGAGCAGAACCCCTGACACTCCTGTTTATATTTGTTAGCCAGAGCTCCCAGATTGGACCAGATTAATCCTCAGAACTGATAGTAGCTAGGAAAATATCAGTTTATATGCAGAAGATAAGTGAGGGGATGGGGTAAGGAATAAACGATAGGGAAGGATAGAGCCCAAAGAGTGAAAACAACAGTTGGACAGACAAAAGAGTGGATAACAATCTGGCTAGGAGAGTGATAGCTATTAATGGGGACTGTTAGTGGCTAACAATGAGTTGTCCGTAATAGTCAGCTATGTGTTAACAAGGCCTGATGTGTGATGGTTGGGATAAGGATATGGTAGAGCTCAAGCCCTAAAGTCATTGAACTCAAACGTTGAGTCCAGAGGACTGCAGGATCCTCAAGCAGAAAAGGAGGTGCTGTTCTTCCAGCTTGCACAAATCTTCAACAAGCCACCCTGTTCCCTGGCCAACAGCTCTGGCTCAGGCTTGCTGCAGTGCTCCAGTAAAGCTCAGCACCAGCTGGAAGAACAGCACCTCCTTTTCTGTGTGGGAATTCTGCAGCCTTCTGGACTCAATATTGAGTTCAAAACTTTAGGGCTTGAGCTCTCTGGTGTCCTTTATCCCAAACCCCACACAACCCATTTTAGCCACTAACAGTCTCCATTAATAGCTATTCATCATCCCAACCAGATCATTATCTACTCCTCTGTCCAACTGTTCTTCTTTCTGTTTGGGCTTTACCTAGTGATTATTCCTTACCCCCTACTCCTACCCTAATTTCTGCATATAGACTGACATTTTCCGAGCTTTCATCAGTTCTGAGGAAGGGTAACTCAATCCAAAATGTTAACTCTGATTTCTCTCCACCTTAGCTGCCAGACCTGCTGAACTTTTCCAGCAACTTCTGACTTGTTTCATATTCTATGTGGTTCACCTGGCTGACCTCATAGTAACCATTACACCACCAAACCAGCAAAGCCCAAATCGCAGAGCATAATAAACCATAATTTATTTTCAAAAATAAATTTTGTTCTATATTTAACCATCAGTGGAAGAAAACTTAACAAGATCTGCAACATTTCAAGGTTATTCTCCATGCTCTTACACCTCTGCAGTGAAATAGATATTTCTCAATAAAAACTGAGGGCTGATTCCGATGTTTTGTTGGCCAAGTCTGAATTGTGTCAAATTTTTAGAAGGAAGATTTCTTGTGAAATGTTCAACTGGGATTCCTGTAATTTAAAAGTGCTAAATAGTTTATGTTACTGAAGTTATCCAAGGGCCATAGATTTCTTTTTCGGAAAATCAGTTTTTAAATCTGTTTTCATTACTATATCATTACAGAGAATATATTCTGCAGAATAATGTCTTACTTTCTAAATTTGGAGATGCCGGTTTTGGATTGGGGTGTGCAAAGTTAAAAATCACATAACACCAGGTTATAGTCCAACAGGTTTATTTGGAAGCTTTGGATTTTGGAGCGCTGCTCCTTCATCAGGTGGTTGTGGAGTATGAGATTGTATGATACAGTTGCTATAAATTCTATGTCTTACAATCTTATCCTCCACAACCACCTGATGAAGGAGCAGTGCTCAGAAAGCTAGTACTTCCAAATAAACCTATTGGACTATAACCTGGTGTTGTGTGATTTTTAACTTTTTGCTTTCTAAACATATTAAAGATCTACCTGCTAACTTTGTTTTTTTTCCCCCTGTGTCATGCTGTGCTTTGTTTCAAAGTTATTGTTTGGAAGCAATCTCTGGAGCAGAGATTTTGTGGTGGAAATTTGCAAAGTTGAGCTTTATAGTCGGTGTGATTCACGCAGGAGGCAAACATAAATTTAGGAAGACAACTTAAACTCAATTCTGAGATCAAACAGATCTCATTTCCTACTGCAAGGGTCTTAATCCACACGAGAGCCATTAATTTACGGGCTATATGTAAACACACTTGAAGGACAGTTAAGGTCTGTTGAAATGTCATGCCTGGAGGGAAAAAAAGTCTCCATTCTTTAAGCTAGTAAAAGAAAGCTAATTGCAGATGTTAGTGATTTTTTAAAAGAAACTCTTGCTTTGATTGACAGGCCAACTGATATAAAAACTGTTCTGTTATATATACATGACTTATAACGTTTCAATAGAATTCTTAGATGTTTTCTGAAGTGCTATTCATTATGAGTGGTTGTCTGAATTTAAAAATCTACAATTATCTCAATGGAGGTTCTGAGTTCATAATTTGACAGACATTTTAAAATACTATTAATGGGTTAGATATATGAACAGAAGTTGATATTTATATGAAATTAACCACTGGAGATTTAAAAGCTTTGATGCTTTCATGAATGGGAATCCTTTTCACTCTTAAATCTGCAAAGTGAATACAGCATTAAATGTTTAAAGCTTTATTGCATTCATCTCCATATGGCCCCTGACAACAGGCCATGGTGAATACTGAATGAGCTCCAGAATCCTTCAGAAACTGAAAAGACAATCATCTCTTGCAATATTTTCCTCAGGTTGGACTTAGGAGAATAGCTGAAAGAATGTACTGCTTCCTGCAAGCACATTACTATGAAAGAGTGAATTGATTTGGGGTTATTTTGCACTTTGGAATGGAATGTGCATTAATATAACTTTGTGTTATTCATGGAGGTACAGAAAAGGCCTTACTTATTTTATCTTGACTTATTCAAGCATAAGATTCATATTGTCTCAATCATGTAGGAGCAAAGAGGGTTGATGTGCTATCATGTTCAAGGATAAATATTAGATTAAAGAATTGGTCTTTTATTTGAAGTGGGGGAGAGGAAACTAAAGTCTGAGATAACTGTGCTAAAACAAAGAGGAGACTTCAGTGATCAGCCATTTTCTGATCCCTTGCAGCAGCCCTGATACAGGCAAAAGTTCAATTGATAAGAAATTGCCAGGAAACAGGTTATAAAACTTTCTGACAATTGGAGGTAAGAGTGTTTTTTTTACCAAAAATGCATTTTCTACAAAAGATAATTTTTAAATAAACTGTGGGATGAAGCTAACAGCTATGTGTTGAGGTAGATTATTGTACAAAATAATCTGTGGAGTCTCTGACACGGTACTCTGAAGTAGAGCTCTGCCCTCAGCAAGAAATCTTAGATCTTTAATGCCACCCTGTAAACCATGCACACAGTACATTACTCAAATTCTGAAATGGTTTGTTTTAAACAAACACCTTGTTTCTTAAACATTCCAAAATGGTATCCCTCTTATCTATCTTTTCAGGCATCATCCTACCTCCTTCCAACATTCTGTACTATTTTCGTAGCTTGAGAATCCCATAGCTTTGTATTGTGGTCCTTTACTTGGTGTGATGCAGAATCGTCAATATTCCAACTTCAGAAAAACTCAAAGGATAGTGTTAGTTCAGCCACACTGCACTTTTTTCAGGATTATGTGTGCCTGCCACATCAGCAAACCTTTGTTGAATAGGAATAAATGAATTACATATGAATCTTACTTATTAAGCTAACTAAATCCCCTATTACTTTATAATGTACTTGCTTAACCCATTTTAAGATTTTATTAATCCTCCTGTAATAAATTAATAATAAATTTAATAAACTGATGTGGGGATAAGCCACATTAACCCATGCCATACTCAAGTTTCCCCTTTAAAATACATTTTGGTTGTATTGTTCACACCTTAGAATGTAAATTTGATCTTTTGTTATGACTTGATTTACTTGTGTCATCTTGGCAACACGATTGTTGAATCCTGATTAGTTCATAGACTACCAATATGGTATTGGAGGTATAAGTTCAGCGATACTTTGAACAATTATAATATACTGAATCTTTTATACTGAAAGTGTACTGCTGCATATTGAAACATCAGGGTATTCTGCTGGAGAATTAAGATGTAGATTTACGTGCACAATACCCCATTCACTATCTTAGCTACACTACATTTGAGTGGTTCTTCTAAGAAGATGTGAAAAATGAAGGTGACAGTTGTCCTTTGGTTAGCCAGTGTTGCACAAAAAGAGCTGAAACACTAACGGACCAGGCTAACAATATGAGTTGTTGGAAATATAAGAAATTCACACAGTATTTAAGGACAGAAAACAGATGAGTTAATGTTTCCTTTGGGACATTCTCACAAAACTGATGCCTAGCATCAGGTCAGTCATCAACCTTTTAGGCCACAACTGTGTAGATGCATTTAGTTAAATACTTTATGTAAAATTTGTCATATGAGTTAGATTTTATTAAATAGCTTTCTTTATAGTTTCTTCTTAAATGTCCAATTTTAAGAGACCTATAAAAATTGTCGAAAGTCATGGATCTATTTAACAGCTGAATAATTAAATGAGAATCCATCGCCCCCAGCTCAGACAAAGAAAAATTTGTGTATGCATATGTCAAAAGTACATAATCTGTAAATTAAGTGACAATGTTGTGTTGCCCACAGGCACAGCTTCCCATGTGTATAGTACAGCATGAGGTAAAAAGCAGGGAAACTACTATAATGCTGACTATAATTCTTCAACAACAAGTCTTCCAGACCACAGGAGCTGCTTTCACAGGAGGTGGAAAGTTACAAGCTGAAAAATTTTGCCTCAATGATTCAATTTTATTAATTCCAAAAATGATCATTAGTTTAATAAATAACCCATGGCGAAGTTAGCTAGCTCAGAGCAAATTAAAAATCAAACCTGATGTTGTTTGGTCTTACAGTTCAGTTACATGTTACCATGATCACTTGCTGTCTTCAGTTGTACCTACCTGTTAAAATGCATTTCTAAATTATCTCCTTTACATGCAGGTATGAGCTGCCACATCCACATATCTCTACAATTGTGCACTAACATTGCGGTTTACGTTTTCTATTCAGTTTCAGTTTCAACACTGCTATAACAATCAGATCTATCTAAAGCCTGCAACTTGTGAATCGTTATATCTTTCTTATCTAAACTATTTCATATTTCTGCATGAAAAAGGTACAGCTAAATGTTTTAATATAGTAATCAGTCCAAAGTGCTTTGCCAATGAAGCATTATTATAAGATACTGGCTTGTTCATAATTAGAAAATGTACTAGCTAAACATTGTGGCATAGATGTGACAATTGCTTAATTCACATTTTAGAAATATAGATTAGATGAAAGTAAGAAATATGTTTGGAAAACCAAATGGAGTAGCAACCTGTGTACAATGTACATTTGTGATTTTATTTTAAAACACTTTTAGAGAAGGTATGTTCAGATGATTAAAGAGATTTTTCTGTAATGTCAACCATATATCTTTAATCTCCATTGTTGGATTAATTCCCTGATGCAAGAATGTAGTTGATGAATGAATAGAAATAAGATTACCATATAGTGCACATTCATGTGTAAAATGAAATTTCTATTGCAGTGCATTGCTTCAATGAAATAAGCTTTTATGCCGTCTCCAGGGAGATGCTTGCTGAATTTTGACACTACCTGCTGAAAGCTACACTTTCTAATTATATATATGTGTGCATCATTAGTGAGGTCATGTGTTGATTTTTTTTCTGCTGTAATGAAGATTAAAACTGTCTGTTGTTTCATTTCAGCTTTTTCAGTGTAATGTGACAAAGAATTTGAACTGGACAAGGAGAAAAGATAGATATTAGTGCTGGTGGAAGGAACTCATGCAGCATTGTGGGATTCAGCTTACTGATGGAAAATTTAACCATCTTCAAAGGCATATGTAAATAAACTGATCAGGAAATAGCAAAGCACTTACTGCTTTAAAACTGTGCATTTTATGAGAATTAGAATTGGAAGAAACATTTACATAATGTTAATTTACATAAGCAGATCAGATTGATTGCAAAATAATTTACACTGTAACTCTTAAAACTAAGTATGTCTTGCTCAGGTAAATTACAACATAATAATCATATTATTTTAGTTGTTGTTACATGTTATTAGTAAAGTGATGATTGATGAGGATGCAATGTGGATATAAATTGGAGTTGACAAGGAAGTCCTGAGAATGATCTCCATTGTTCTGTAAAGATTGGAACAAATTTGAGGTAATTGGCCAAGGCAAATATTAATCGCATCTGAAATCTCAGGCTGTTAAATATTGAAGCAGAATCCCAATAGTAGCTGCATGAGGGTTTGGTGAGACCTTACCATTTGCTCATTCATTTAAGAACAAGTTACCTTCAGAGGAGGTTGAGAAATGTAACAATGATCACTATCTTAAATATTTTGAGATGTGGTGTTATGTTTCCTGTCCAGTGCTTTGATTCTCTGGAGACCTATTATATGCTATCTGATTAGGTCCTTAATATAACAAAAGATACTGATAATAGCTGGGTCAAAAATAAATGTCAATCATTTAAATTGTAAGATAGACAGGCAGGAGGCTGGAAGAACACAGCAAACCAGATAGCATCAGGGGGTGAAGAAGTCAATGTTTCTGGTGTAACCCTTCTTCAGGATTGGAGATGGGTGAAGTGGAGTTGCTGATAAAGGGGGTGGCAGGGGCAGGGTGCTGAAGTGGGGATAGGTGAAGACAGAAAGCGGATATGAAAGTGTGTTGCTGGAAAAGCGCAGCAGGTCAGGAAGCATCCAAGGAGCAGGAGAATTGACATTTCGGGCATGAGCCATTCTTTGGGAATGAGGACACTCTCCTCATTCCTGAAGAAGGGCTCATACCCGAAACATCGATTCTCCTGCTCCTTGGATGCTGCCTGACCTGCACTTTTCCAGCAACGCATTTTCAGCTCTGATCTCCAGCATCTGCAGTCCTCACTTTCTCCTAGATAGCGGGTATGACCTGGTTGGTTGATGGGAGGACTTAATCCACTGCAGGTGGCTGGGAGGAGTGGAAGGGAGGGGGGAGGGGCTGGGAAGGGATTTATGTAATGAGAAGGAAGGTTATTTGAAATTGGAGAACTCAATGTTGAGTCCTACAGGCTGTAGGCTGCCCAGGCGGAAGGTGAGGTATTGTTCCTCCAATTTCTGGTGTGCTTCATTGCGGCAATGGAGGACGCCAAGAATGGTTATGTCGGAAAGGGAGTGGGAAGGGGAATTAAAATGGGCGGTGCCTGGGAGATCTGGTTGGCCCCTGTGGAGACTGAAATTGTAAACCACAGAAAATGGTGAATGAGTGGAAACTCTCATTTGTCTCAGAGTGATCAGCATGTGAAAAGCATTCTGTAGGCATTACTGAGAATCAACTCCTTGTAGCCTTCTGAGAAGTCCCACTTTGACTGGGACAACACATCCATCCTAGGACAAGCCAGAGACATGCACGAGAATTCCTAGAAGCATGGCATTCCAACTGGAACTCTATCAACAAACACATTGAGTTAGACCCCTGAGAAATAGAACAAGAAATGACATCACCACAGGAAATAACCACCACAGGTAATGACATCACTAACACAAAAAAACCCAAATATATTAATATAAAGCAGAAATCATCACCAGTGCTTCGCCTGGAGGCCCACTGAAGATGTTACTAGTAGGGTGACGAAACGTCTGTAAATGAACCTTCCAGCTCAGCTACATCCAGAACCTCAACCTGAGCTACAAATCTTCTCAAAACTCAATAACATTTAAAAGGCATCTGGATGGGTATATGAATAAGAAGACTCTACAGGCATACGAACCAAAGGCTGGTGAATGGGACTAGGTTAATTTAGAATATGTGGTCAGCATGGACGATTTGTCTGAAGGGACTATTTCCATGCTGTACATCTCTATGTCTCGAGATGTATTCCTGCGCTTGAATACACATGACAATATAATATACAAAGTTGTCACTCTATGGTGCCATCTTAAAATAAAATATACAAAACCAAACGTTTTTTAAAATGAGAGGAAATAAAAGAGACGGAACCAAAATAAAAACATTCAGATCTTAAAGTCCTTTCTCAAAAGAAAAAGAAAAAGCCCAGATATTAAAGTCCTATCTCCCTGAGCCTAGCCCTGGATTGGAGTTCCTCCCCAGCTTCATCCTGGGGCACACTCCACCAATTGCCTTTGCTGCTGCTGATGCCACCACCCACCCATCGCTGGAATGACCTGCTTGTTTTACAGCTGCTGTTGCACATGGATGCTAGACCCACTCTTGCCAAAGACATTGATAAAGGTTTTTCAAGAAAACAAAAGAAAATAAAGAAAAACAGCAAAAGAAAGGAGCAAATGTAAAAAGAAACAAAACCAAAGGAAGCAGTCTGAAGTGGAGCCAGGAGACAAACTCAGTTCTGCTATTCTGCTTCCATCTTGTCTCCAAGAATATTTCTGAGTTCATGTCCATCATTCTTTTACTATATCGTACCTAATCAAAATTGTCATCTGACTCCAACGCTCCCTAACTCTTGTGTGATCTCACCATCCAGGGAGTTGGCTTCTGATCAATTATTTTCCTTAAGCCTCACTGTGTCTGGCTACCGAGTGACTCACTAAAGGAATATTCATCTCCGATGCCATCTCTGAATTTCACTCTGTGCCAATACCTGAGTGTGATTAGTGTTTGGTGACAGTATTTCTTCCACCTCAGTCAGTTCTTCCTCCTGTGCTTCAGTCTGAGGCATCAATGGTTGATGGAAACAGTTCTTGGGTACCTGAAAACATATCTATGCAAAGGTATATGCATAGGGTGAGGGAGGGGGGAATGGAGAGAAAGTAAAAGATGCATTATCACATTGTCTTCAACTCCCATCATCCCTAACAGATTACAGAAGTTAATTGGGCACAAAGATGCACTTCCTTTTGAGGCATGTAGTGACCCAGCCATGCTTTCGACAGTGGGCTGCATGCCACAATCATTGTAGTAAAGGGGCAGCATTACATTCGCACGCTGCCTGAGTGTTTTGAATGGTAAGAGAAAATCATGCTTTTGGGATTTTGGATGACCCAATTTAACTTCAACTGTAGAAGAAAAAAGATTTGATTTATCTGGAGTCACTGTCATTCTGGACTCAATATACCAGCCACTACAGCGGACAGCTCGAACTGACAACCGGAAGCGGCAGAGACAGGCCACTATAAATACCGGAGAAAACAGTACAGAAGCGCTTCACAGGAGGCTCCCAAGCACTGAGGATGTCACCTAGACAGGGGACGAAACGTTTGCAAGACAAATTCCCAGCTCGGCGAACAGAACCACAACAATCACTGTCATTCTGCGGGAAACACAGCTGCCAATTTGCGAGCAGCATGATTCCACCAGGAACAGTGTTATTCTGTTTGTTGTTCGAATGATAACGTTGGCCAGGACGCTGACAGAAGTAGCATCATGTGTTCTTTCACACCCACTTGAAAGTGCAGCTGGAGCCTTGATTGTACGTCTGATCCAAAAGATGATAGCTTTCTCTTGGTACTGCACTGAAGAGTCAGCCTAGACTATGGAGTGACACTTGAATCTACATCATCCAGATACAGAAGTCAAAATGATGCCATTGAGCCAAGGTTGACATTTCAATTAGATTTTGGATTAGTGGTGCTGGAAGAGCACAGCAGTTCAGGCAGCATCTGAGGAGCAGCAAAATCGACATTTTGGGCTCCTGATGAAGGGCTTTTGCCCAAAATGTCGATTTTGCTGGTCCTTGGATACTGCCTGAACTGCTGTGCTCTTCCAGCACCACTAATCCAAAATCTGGTTTCCAGCATCTGCAGTCATTGTTTTTACCTATTTCAATTAGATTGTAGATACTTCCTTACAGTATCAAATTGTGTAATTCAGAGCCAATGTTAGAAATGCAGAGGATAGTGAATAGAAATGATCTGAAGTCACAAAACTATGTGCTAAATAGTAGTGTGAAAGTAATTCTCTTCTATGGTCCCTGCCTTGGCTCACTGGTTAAGTTTATAGCAGCCAGGGCCTGAGGCAGAGTAAATTACCTGTGCACTCCTACAATTCAGATAGAAATCTAGAATGAGTATAGATATTTATATCTGTTCAGTTGTGACTTTCATGGGATAATGTGAAGGGATCAGACATTAGAATTTGCTCAGTACTAAGTCACATATGAAACATTACAGGGGTCTCCTGTGAAGGGACTGCAGCATCCTTATTTAATAATAAAGGTGAATTCTTAAAGATAAAACTCCCCCCCAGTGCAACATGTCATGTTTTAATCAATGTCGTTGTCTGCGCATGTAAATGCATTTTGCATGGGAAATGCGATATTTGGAATTCGATAAATAGGGATCTACATTAATTTTTGTGTGAAATGTGGTGTAAGTAAAGCATACACACGGCTAACATTTTATTTTATACTTGTATTAATGTTGAGCTTGAGGCTTAATTCCCTTAGAGCCATAAGGAAAGGGAAATCTCACAGATCCAGAGGGAGGGTAGGTCAAATAGAAGTGACACGTATACTAATTGGTTTGGAGGCAAATCCAAGTCAAAGGGAAACAAAACTAAACTACTGCAGTTGCTTTTCCATGAAGACACCACCTTCAGAACACTACTTGGAAGAATTACTTCCAGAGACTACTTTCTGTTCTAATTGGTCAATCAAGATCAGTTCCAGGAGCCAATGGAAAGAATTACAGAAATGTGTATGCACACATTGCATCATTCTATTGTTTTTGCAGCACAGGGCAGAATAAACAAATACCAATGAATGAAACCTTCATTTACCGATTGCAGTGACTCACAGTGAAGTGGTCACTTCCAACAGCAAGAAGTTCCAGGTGAAGGCAAGCCAGATCAATTTTTTGGCGCTACATATTCTGAAATAACTCCACAGAGGCTGATATCCCATTACCAAATTACCCTTTATTTACACATGAACAATCCTTGACTTCAGTATTGCGTCATATAGAGTGGGGACCAGAGTGCCAGTATCCCTGACACTTAACCTTTTTATGTCAGCCAGAGCTCCCTGACTAGACCATTTTACCCACCTTAATCAGACAACCCATATTCTATGAGGTCCAGATGGCTGACCTTGTCATGATCAATACATGTTCAAGTCGCAGAATTTGTCCCAACTCAGGAAAAGTTGAAGATGAAAAACAACTGCTTATCCCATACGACAAAGAAGCTCCACAGATATGCATTGGATTTTTCAACTTCTTGCCACATATATTTCAAATATTTCCAAACAAACATCATAATTGAAAAAGCTCTTCAAGAAAGGTGTAGTATATGATGGTATGTATGTGTGTACGTCAGGAAGTCCATTAACATACATTTGCACCTCTCAAACAAGTGTTGTCAATGAAAAATTCAACCCTGCAATACCAATACCCAAGGACAAAGACATTCCTAGAAGTTAATGCTTTGCAGAAAAGGGCTAGGAGTGTGAATTAGGTAAGATGGAAAGTCAATTTCATATCAATCTTGAAGTCTACCACTAGCGCAATCAACATAGAGAATGAAACACTTATTCTAGTATTCAGGATTCCAATTTGTTAAGCAATTCACTGTGGAAACCTATTACAAACCATTGGAAATGATTAGGAGCAAATCACTAACAAGTAGACCACTACTGTACAATAATCTCTAGCAAAAGTACAGTGATAGAACTTTGACATCGACCACAATCCTGATTGCAAAATGAACACTGAGGACACACTAAGCAGATTGCTAAATCCAAGCAATGATGCAAAGTTTCCACTGGATATGAGAGTCCTAATGTGGACATTAAAATTGAAGATGTGCTTCAAATGAATCTCTTGTGTTTTGGACAGCATTAATGTAACTAGCTCCAACTGGAAAAAGACCCACAGCCAAATGTATTATGGAAAGTTATCATACATCTAACATGATGAAAGAGCTGCCAGACACACACTCTGGTGCTTTTGGCCCTATGAGGATGAGCTTGGTATCTTCTGAAGCATCTGCTGAAATTTCAGCTCTGTTCTTCAGCATCTGCAGTCCTCACTTTCTCCAATCTTCTGAAGCATCATCTTCTTCAAAGGAAAACAAATTCTGTGCCCAAGCCCTATGCTAGGACAAACTGTCACAACTTCACCAAGGCATGAAGCAGATGAGATGCTCAGCATATAGGCCAAGGAATAATGGTGACATTGAAAAACTAGTGACAATGTGTGAGTAGCCACTAGAACCTTTACGTCTTCATGAAAATCTAATAGTAACTTGGTCAAAATCGTTGCTGATCTATTTACTGTGAATGAAAATGACTTCGTCTTAAAGCTTGAAATTTGCAATTGTCAGAGAAGTAAAGAAAATTTCAAACCCGTCTTTGGCAGACTCTTTTAGTGCCATTTGCAGTGGTATACCTGAGAGAATCATCCCTGACTGTGGGCTATAGGTAATGGCAGACCTTTGAGATCTATATGTGCCAAATGGGCATGAACCATATAATATCCTCACCACATTACTCCAGATCGAATAGTCTCACTAAGTAAATGGTTCTTACCATTAAATCACTCAGCCTTAATTAAAGGACACCAAAACAGGAATTTTCTCACCATGTTATGTCACAGAGTTGCAGATATGTGATTACCATTGTCAGGAGAGATCATGTTTGGAAAGCAGGTGAGATTTATTTTCAAATATTCACTTGTCCAATTTCTCCAATTTGCAGGGTGCATTTCTCAACAGAAAAAGGATGAAGTCGACACATGATTTCCAGCACATAATTGCCTCAACTACACTAAGAATAAAAGGTCAGAATCTCTCAAATCACAATAGGAGCATGGTTACCCAAGGGACAGGGTAAACCCACGTCCTATGTAGTCTTGACATCAAATGGAACAATGCTAAGAAGAAACAGGAACCAGTGAATGGAAATGTACGCAACACAGACATACAATGATGTTGGGAGAAAGTGAGGACTGCAGATGCTAGAAATCAGATTTGAAAAGTGTGGCACTGGAAAAGCACAGCAGGTCAGGTGGCATCGGAGGAGGAGGAGAATTAAAGTTTTGGGCATAAATCCTTTATCAGGAATTTCGAATCTCCTCCTCAGATGATGCCTTACCTCCTTACAAAGATGTTGCCAAGGTTTGAGTTTTGAGCTATAGCGGAAGGTTGCGTGGGCTCAGGCTATTTTCCCTGGCACACCAGAAGCTGAGGGGTGACCATATAAAATCATGAGGGGTATGAGGGTGGGGAGGGGGGTATGGGGGTGGAGTCCAAAACTCAAGGGTTTAGGGTTGATTTGGAGGTGCTGGTGTTCGACTGGGAAGAACAAAGTTAAAAATCTCACAACACCAGATTATAGTTCAACAGGTTTATTCAGAAGCACTAGCTTTTGGAGTGCTGCTCCTTCATCATGCGGTTATGGAGTATAAGATCATACGACACAGAATTTATAGCAAAAGATTACAGTATGGTGCTACTATAACGATATATTGAAAAAAACTGATTGTTTAAGTATTTCAACTTTTAGAATGACCATATTAGTTTCATTTCTTATATAAATCCCAGAACATTTTTAAAGTTACCTTCTTAAGTTAGTTTTAACAATAGGTGCCATCTCAGCTCAGATATAACATTGAAGATGTGAGGTTAAAGTCTGTCTGTGTCCCAATGTTCAGACTGATTCTATTTCTAAAGTGGGATTTACAGAATCTTACATAATTTGTGCAGTGTTTGAGCAAAATAAAATGTAATTCTGCAAATACAAATTCACCCCACAAACAATATGTGTGCACGTGCAGGGGAGACACAGTGAGCGTGAGCATGTGACTGTATGTGTTGAGGGGGGGGATGTGAGTATTGGTGAAAGAGTGTGTGTATGTCTAGATGTTTGAGTGTAATAGAGTATAAGTCTGTGAGAGGGTGCGTGTGTGGGGGTGTATGTGTTAGCATATGAGAGAGAGCTTGTGTGTGAGAGACGGTCTGTTTGAGTGTGTGTGTATGCATTTGTGTGCATGAGTGTGAGAGAGGGTATAGTGCAGTGGGGTCATCTCTGGTGTGATATGAACCCAAGGTCCCGTTGAGTCCATCCCCATGGGTACCGAACTTGACTATCAGTCTGTGCTCGGCCATTTTGCCTTGTTGCCTGTATTTTATGTCCTCTGCCTAGTACTTGGTGCTGGTTATGTTTTACTGGCCAGGACAGTGCCAGCTGAGACTCTAGCTGCCGTTTCACTTCTGTTCACTGAGGTCTGTTGGAGGATGGTTGACAGAATCCCTACAGTGTGGAAGCAGGCCATTCAGCCCATCAAGCAACTCTCCAAAGTGCATCCCAACTAGACCACTCTCCCAATGCTACCCCTGCAACCCTGCTTTTCCCATGGCTAGCCCATCTGCCCTGCACATCCTTGGACACTATGAGCAATTTAGCATGGCCAATTCATCTAACCTGCACACCTTTGGACTGTGGGAGGAAACCGGAGCACCCAAAGGAAACCCACCCAGACATGGGGAGAATGTGCAAACTCCATACTGTCACCCAAGGCTGGAATAGCTCAGGGTTCCTGACGCTGTGAGATAGCAGTGCTAACCACTGTACAGGATTCTCCAACAAGATATCTGAGGGCCACTTAAAGACCTCCTCCCATGGCTGCTGGTGTTCACCCAGCAGTGGACAAGAGGGTGACCACACAGGAAACTCGAAAACAAACTTTGTTGGGTTGACTTTTAGTTTTTAGGAGAAGTCCTCATTCAAATGCACTCACTTCCTGATCGTGGCACCTGACATCAGGAACGGAGCATGACTGCTCACAGCCACACCCCTGCACTTACCTCCAACACCCCTTCCCCCATGATACTTAGCATGTTCTCAGTCACATTCGGCCTCAGGTTCTTTATCCTCTACCTCTGGTCAGTGCATTTGAGAGGAATTAATATGACAGGCCTTTCCCATTGGAGTAATAGCAGGGAACTGTTACTGGGCACTGCCGCATGCATTCAATTTTGCCCACTAACTCTGCTTTGCTCTCAAATGCGACAAACTTGCTGACTATTTATAGCATTATTTGTTTTTATTTTGTGTGCACGCTGATTACTAATATTTTCCACACTTCAAAATGTTCTGTTTCTTTTAATTTTCCTATCAAAATAGACAACTTCTGCCTTCCCCACCATACTTCCATCTGCCATATTCTTGCCTACTCACCCAGATATCTGTCTTTCTCTGCAGCCTGTTTTTGTCCTCCTTACCAATTACTTGCCATTCAGTTGTGGCTCTCTTCACAGTTCTATTGTCTCCGAGGAAAGGTCTGGGTTCAAGGCCCATTCCAGGGCTCGAGCGCACAAATCAAAGCTGATACACCAGTGCGGTACTGAGGGACTGCTGCACTGTTAGATGCACCTTCTTTCGGATTAGACGTTAAATTGAGGCCTCAATTGGTTGCTTGGGTGAATGCAAAGTAGCCTTGGTGTTGTTTTGAAGAAGGACAAGTGAATTATCCCAGGTGTCTAGGTCAATACTTGTCCCTCAATCCATCATAGAACTAGCTTACCTGGTCAATGTCATGTTGCTGGTCCTGCACTGCAACACCAACTAAACTTCAAAAGTACTTCATTGTCTGTAAGTTTAGCATTTTGACACATCTGGTAGTTGTGAACATAAGTGCAATATTTTCCTTATCAGCAAACTTGGATACATGATATTCACTTTCAGCGTCTAAGTCATTGATTTAGATAATGAATAGCTGAGGCCCAACCATTGATCCTTGTGATTCTCTATTAGTTACAACTTGCCAACCTGAAAATTACCTGTTTATTTCTAGACTCTTTGTTTTCTGGTCAACAAGCAATTTTCAGTTCATGCTGATATATTACCTTCCAACTTATCTGAGTCCAAATTTTGTATAATGTGGCAATTATTGAATGCTTTTGAAAACTCAAAAGGTTAGAGACAAAAACATTGCAGATGCTGGAATCCAAAGTAGACAGGCAGGAGGCTGGAAGAACATAGCAGGACAGGCAGCATCAGGAGGTGGTGAAGTCAACATTTCGGGTGTTACCTCAAATACATTTTTTATCTATCATCCATCTCACCAATTAAACCCTCAAAAAACAGTCAAAGATTTGTCAAAAATGATGCCATTGGCATGATTCCATGTTTACTTTGTCTGATTTTACTCGGCACAAAGGAAGATGATTATTATTATTGTAGGAGGTCAGTCAGCTCAGCACCAGGACATCTCTACAGTAGTTACCCCAGGTAGTGTCCCAGGCCCAAACATTTTCAGTTACTTTAGCAATGATCTTCATTGTGCCATATAATCAGAAGTGGGAATGTTTGCAGATGATTGCATGACGATCAACACTGCTCCCAACTCCTCAGATATTAAAGCAGTTCATGTCGAAATGCAGCAAGACTTGGACAATATTCAGACTTGGGTTGACAAGTAGCAACTAAGTAAAAACAAGGACTGCAGATGCTGGAAACCAGAGTCTAGATCAGAGTGGCACTGGAAAAGCACAGCAGGTCAGGCAGTGTCTGAGGAGCAGGAAATTGGACGGTTCAGGCAAAAGCCCTTCATCAGGAATAGAGGCAGGGTGCCTGCAGTGTGGAGAGATAAATGAGAAGGGGGTGGGGGTGGGGAGAAAGTAGCATAGTGTACAACAGGTGAATGGGGGTGGGGATGAAGGTGATAGGTCAGAGAGGACAGTGGAGTGGATAGGTGGAAAGGAAGATAGACAGGTAGGACAGTCATGGGGATGGTGCTGAGCTGGAAGGTTGGAACTGGGGTGAGGTGGGGGAAGGGGAAATGAGGAAACTGGTGAAACCCACATTGATGCTCTGGGGTTGAAGTGTTCCAAGGCGGAAGATGAGGTGTTCTTCCAAACGAATGAGAGTGTTGGTGGAAGGGTACTGTTGGGGATGTTGGGAGAGGAAGAAACGAAGGGCTTGGAGGAGGTCCAGGATCTGCATGTCCTCGGCAGAGTGGGAGGGGGAGTTGAAATGTTGGGTCACAGGGCACTGGGGTTGATTGGTGTGGATGTCCTGGAAATGTTCCCTAAAGCACTCTGCTAAGAGGCGTCCAGTTTCCCCAATGTAGAGGAGACTGCATCGGGAGCAACGGATACAATAAATGATATTGGTGGATGTGCAGGTAAAACTTTAATGGATGTAGAAGGCTCCTTTGGGGCCTTGGATGGAGGTGAGGGAGGTCGTGTGGGCGCAGGTTTTGCAATTCCTGCAGTGGCAGGGGAGGGTGCCAGGAAGGGAGGGTGGATTGTTGGGGGGGGAGGTGGACCTGACCAGGTAGTCACAGAGGGAACGGTCTTTGCGGAAGGTGGAAAGGAGTGGGGAGGGAAATATATTCTTGGAGGTGGGGTCTGTTTGGAGGTGGCGGAAATGTCGGTGGATGATTTGGTTTATGCGAAGGTTGGTAGGGTGGAAGGTGAGCACCAGGGGCGTTTTGTCCTTGTTATGGTTGGAAGGGTGGGGTTTGAGGGCGGAGGGGCGGGATGTGGACAAGATGCTTTGGAGGGCATCTTTAACCACATGGGAAGGGAAATTGCGGTCTCTGAAGAAGGAGGCTATCTGGTGTGTTCTGTGGTGAAACTGGTCCTCCTGGGAGCAGATACAGTGGAGACGGAGGAATTGGGAATACAGGATGGCATTTTTGGGTAGGGTGGGAAGAGGTGTAATCCAGGTAGCTGTGGGAGTCGGTGGGTTTGTAAAAAAAGTCAGTGTCAAGTCGGTTGTCATTAATGGAGATGGCGGGGTCCAGGAAGGGGAAGGAGGTGTCAGAGATGGTCCAGGTAAATTTAAGGTCGGGGTGGAATGTGTTGGTGAAGCTGATGAATTGCTCAACCTCCTCGTGGGAGCACGAGGTGGTGCTGATGCGGTCATCAATGTAGTGGAGGAAGAAGTGGGGAGTGGTGCCGGAGTAACTACGGAAGATGGACTGTTCTACGTAGCCAACAAAGAGACAGGCATAGCTGGGGCCCATACGGGTGCCATGGCTGGTCTGGAGGAAGTGGGAGGATTCGAGGAGAAATTGTTAAGGGTGAGGACCAGTTTAGCTAAACGAATAAGAGTGTTGGTGGAAGGGTACTGTTGGGGATGTTGGGAGAGGAAGAAACGAAGGGCTTGGAGGCCCTGGTCATGGCGGATGGAGGTGTGGAGGGTTTGGATATCCAAGTAGCAGCTAACACTTGTGCCATCAATGAATCCCCCAGTAGTAGTCTTGGAGTTACCATTGACCAGAAATTGAACTGGCCTAGCCATTTAAGTACGGTAGCTACAAGGGCAAATCAGAGGCTAGGAATCTTGCAGCTTACAGAATTCTCCCCATTTGTCTGAATGAATACACTTCTATCAACATAGAAAACAAAGCAGTCTGCCTGATTGGTACCACATCCTAAAACATTCACTTCCTCTGCCACCACCATTCAGTAGTAGCAGTGTGAACCATCAACACAATGTACTGCAGAAATTCATAAAAGCCTGTAAGACAGCACCTTCAAAACCCATGACCATTACCATCTCAGAGGGCAAGGGCAACAAATTCATGGGAGCACCACCACTTGCAAATTCCCTTCCATGCCACTCATCATCTTAACTTGGAAATGCATCGCAATTTCATCACTGGGTCAAAATCCTGGAACTTGCTTCCTAACAGCATTGATGTATCAATACCAATGGATTGCAGTAGTTTAAGAGAAAAGCTCACCGTCACCTTCAAAAGTGCAACTATGGATAGGCAATAAATGCTGGCTCAGCCAGTAAAGCCCACCATCCCATAAATTAATTTAAAAATAATTAGAGGTATTATTTTCTAACTGTTCTCCTATCATGTACCTGACTAAGTTGTAGCATTTTCCCTACTGCTGATGTCAGGTTAAACTAGCCTCTAATCAGTTGAATATAGATGGTTCTTCAAGGTTGGAAGCAATGCATCCATTATCTCTGTAGCCCATCTTCTTTCAAGCTATTGGGTATTGGCCATCAGCTCCATGAGATTTGCTGAAATTTCGTCCCATTAATTTCTCCAGTGCTATTTCTATACAAATAATACGTTTGAAGTCCTTTATTCTCACTGTTACAACAGAGGGCATAATTTTCTCATTTGAATTTAAAGAATGGCTGTGACCATGTTGGATGGCATTACACTTAGCTGGCAATGCCCAACATGTGTTCGTTCATGCAATTACATGATCAATGCAAGTGAGGTGTTGTGTTCTCCAAACCTCACTGATAAACTCACATGTTTGACATCATTCATAGTGCAATGCTCAGTAATTCACGCATCACACCTCATTGTAGTGTAAGTAACTGTCAGCCACAGCAATTGTACAGTGCAGTCTCGTTCTCTGTGAAGCATTGAAGGGATACTGATGGAGAATTGCTCAGGAGGGACATGATTCATAGAATCCCTTCAGTGTGGAAACAGGCCATTTGGCCCAACATGTCCAAGCTGACACCAAAGAGCATCCCACCCAGACTCAATCCTCTACCTTATCCCTATAACCCTACATTTTCCAAGTCGAATCCACCTAATCTATGCATCCCTGGACACTATGGGCAATAAGAACAGCCAATCCAAATAACCAGCATATCTTTGGATTGTGGGAGGAAATCGGAGCACCCGGAGGAAACCCATGCAGTTACAGGGAGAATGTGCAACTCCACACAGACAGTTGCCCAAGGCTGGAAGTGAACCGGGGTCCCTGGTGTTGTGAGGCAGCAGTGCGAACCACTGAGCCACTATGCCCCTCCCAGATGAGTCACAACTTGATAGCCCACATGAGGGAATGACTATCCTGAAATTATATATATGTCTTTATCATAAGAACCATATTAGCACCAGCATAGAGTTATAGAGATGTACAGCACTGAAATAGATCCTTCAGTCCAACTTATCAATGCTGACCAGATATCCTAAATTAGTCTAGTCCTATTTGGCAGCAGAACAATCTAATGGGTGTTGCAGTAGGGGAAAATTAGCTACTTCCTGACTGTATGGAGCCCACTCTGGCCCCACACTTCACACATCGCCATTCTCTTTCAGGACATACAATGTGTTTGCTGTGGAAGCAATGGGCATGTACAGTACCTCTGATACCAATGCAGCAGCATGATGTACAACAACATGCCCATCCTGCACAGCCAGCACTTTCACATTGACTTTTTGCTGGGGTTTCCACAGCAACAAGCTGCTTATCTCTCCATCTGTACTGAAGCATGTGCTCTGAGCCAGAGCTACCTGGTTGCTCCTGCTTTCAAAAGCTATCTCTATGCCATCCAGTCCTGTCTGAACTGTCTGATAACAAGCATCCTGATTTTCAGGGGCTACTGCATTAACATTGCTCAGTTGATAATTTGCAACAAGTGGCTCAGCGGTTAGCATTGCTGCCTCACAGCGCCAGGGACCCGGGTTCGTTCCCCGCCTCGGGCGACTGTCTGTGTGGAGTTTTGCACATTCTCCCTGTGTCTGCGTGGGTTTCCCCCAGAAGCTCTGGTTTCCTCCCACAATCCAAAAAGGTGCAAGTCAGTTGAATTGGCCATGCTGAGTTGCCCATAGTGTTGGGTGCATTAGTCAGGGGTAAATGTAGGGGAATGGGGTCTGGATGGGTTACTCTTCGGAGGGTTGATGTGGACTTGTTGTGCCAAAGGGCCTGTTTCCATGCTGTAGGGAATCTAATCAACAAATATTAATACCTCTTAGGAAAAGTAGTTCAACCATGGGTGACCAAAGAAGTTAAATATAACATTTGATTAAAGCTTGCAATTAGATTAGATTAGATTACTTACAGTGTAGAAACAGGCTGTTGTCAAAATGTGTAATAATTCTAATGGTGATAGAATTCAGTTCATCCTGTGAATAGAAGGTAGGAGAAAGTGAGGACTGCAAATACTGGAGACCAGAGTCAAAAAGTGTGGCGCTGGAAAAGCACAGCTGGTCAGGCAGCATCCGAGGAGCAGGCTTATGCCCAAAACATTGATTCTCCTGCTCCTCGGATGCTGCCTGACCTGCAGTGCTTTTCCAGCGCCATTGTTTTTGACTATGAACAGAGGGTCTAGGGACACTGATTGGAAATTTAATATGATGAGTTGTATAATTAATGGGTTACAAATATATGAAAGTAGGCTTTTCATCATCCAGTTGAGAAATTAAATGACAAGAGTTTGTCTTGATGATGGAAATCTGAATTCTAGACACTTGCCTAGTTAAATCATCATCATTATTGTTGCCATCTCAAGAAGGGACAAATCACAACCATACTTTTATGTTTGTAGTTGTTTATGCTTGTATTCACTTTATTAAGATTGATTCCTCGATTGTTCTTTCCTGAATTCTAGTGAGGCTTTCAAAAATGTCCCTCATGGCGGGCTCATGCAGAAGATTAAGATGCATGGGATCCACGGTGACTTGGCTGTGTGGATTCAGAATTGGCTTGCCTATAGAAGGCAGAAGGTAGAGGTGGAAGGGTGTTCATCAGCTGGAGGTCTGTGACTAGATTAGATTAGATTACTTTACAGTGTGGAAACAGGCCCTTCGGCCCAACAAGTCCACACCGCCCCACTGAAGCACGACCCACCCATACCCCTACCTTTACCCCTTACCTAACACTACGGGCAATTTAGCATGGCCAATTCACCTGACCTGCACATCTTTGGACTGTGGGAGGAAACCGGAGCACCCGGAGGAAACCCACGCAGACACAGGGAGAACGTGCAAACTCCACACAGTTAGTCGCCTGAGGCGGGAATTGAACCCGGATCTCTGGCGCTGTGAGGCAGCAGTGCTAACCACTGTGCCACCGTGCCGCTTTGGTGGTGTTCTGCAGGCATCCATACCAGGATCACTGCTATTTGTGATATATATATATATATAAATGACTAGGATGAAAATATAGGTAGGTGGGTTATTAAGTTTGCAGATGATACGAATATCAGTGGAGTTGCAGATAGTGTAAAAGGTTGTCAAAGGATACAATGGGATATAAATCAATTTCAAATATGCGCGGAGAAATGGCAGATGGAGTTTAATCTGGGTGAATGTGAGGTGCTGTACTTTGTGACATCAGATGTTAAAGAGAAGTATGCAGTTAATTTCATAGAATGTGCGGAAACAGGCCCTTCAAGTCCACACCGACCTGCTGAAGAGTATTCCACACAAACTCATTCCACTACATTTACCCCTAACCAACACATCCCTAAACACTATGGGCAATTTAGCATGGTCAATTCACTTAACCTGCACATCTTTAGATTGTGAGAGGAAACCAGAGCAAACCCACATAGACACAGGGAAAACATACAAACTACACACAGACAGTCGTCCGAGGCCAGAACTGATCCCAGGTCCCTGGTACTGTGAGGTCATAGCGCTAACCACTGAGCCACTGTGCTGCCCTAAGCCCACTTTCCACAAGAAAGAATTAATGGCATGTCCCTGAGCATCACTGATGTACAGAGAGATCTTGAGGTTCAAGTCGATAGCTCCCTGAAAGTGGCCACACAAATAGTTAGGGTGGTAAAGAAGGCAAATCGCATGCTTGCCTTCATTGGTCGGGGAATTGAGTACAAGATTCAGAAGTCATGTTGCAGCTTTGTAACACTTTGGTTAAGCCACACTTAAGAGTACTGCATTTATTTCTGGTTGCCACATTACAGGAAGGATGTGGAGGCTTTGGAAAGGTTGCGGAAGAGGTTTACCAGGATACTGCCTTGATTAGAGAGTATGAGCAATAAAGATACCCTCAAATATCTTAGGTTGGTTTCTTTTGAGTCGCCGAGGCTGTGGGGAACTTAGTAGAACCTATAAAATTATGAATAGAGGGTTAGTGGTCAGAATCTTTTTTTCAGAGTTGAAATGTCTAATGCTAGGGGGCATGCATTTCAGGTGAGTGGGAGAAAGTTCAAAGGAGATGTGAGGGATGTGTTTTTTTTACACAGAGAGTGGTAGGTGTCTGGAATGTGCTGCAAGGGATGGTGGATGAGGCAGATACAATAGGGGTGTTTAAGGGACTTTTAGATAAGCACATGATTATGCAAGGAATGGAGGGATATGGACCAAAGGCAGGCAGAATGGATTCATTTAATTTAGTGTCATGTCTGGTACAACATTGTGGGCCAAAGGCCCATTCTGTGCTGGACTGTTCTATTTTCTATGTTTTAATTTTGGCAGAGTACAACTATGAAATAAAACCATGCTCTCTCCAATAACCCTCTTCCAGCTATGCATTTGACCTTCTAATCTGTGTGTCTCTAATCTGTGTTTACACTTGGTTTGGGCAGCAATTCAGAGGTTATTATCTGTGGGGCTTTGCATTTTCATTTAATTCCTGTCTTTAAATTCTACCAGAATGCTATCTATGAATTCAGATACTATTTGAATGATGACATTTGTCTTGTTTTCCTTCAACTCCAATTTCTCTCGCTGTGGGGGTCTGTTTTTAACTTTAGCACGAGGCAGGCAACACAACCTTTTGAAATCATTGTTATGGCTACAGAGTATGAAATCTAACTTGAGTTAGTTGAATGATCTGCTGTATTATGGTGCCAGGTCAGTTTATTTACATGCCCAGATTTTATCCCCATCCAACAGCAAGTGCCTCATACATGTTAGAAAAAGCAAAGTTTAGAGACCCATTACTGTCTTAACTTGAAGTCCCATTCTTCGTTCCTTCCCATAAGGTGAACCTGCAACAATGTCTAGACTGAAGAGTGCAATTGCTTCCTTGATCAAAGTGTTCAGGTGACCCTCCCAATCACTATTTTCTACCTTGGACTCCAACTTTGAGCTAAAGTTGCTCAAGCTGTAGATACACTACAGACATGGGCTGTCCAGAATGGTGGTGCACCTCATGAGCTCCCATTTTGCAGTTGTGGCACACCACCTGCACCTATTGTCATTCCTACATAACCTTGTTCTATTTACTTCATCCCATCCCAAGTAACCTGTTCCTAGTAGGGCCAAAATAAAAGTGTCAAGGGGAATCTCAAAGCCTCCATGAAGGTCAGCTCTATGAACTTCAATGCATAAAAGGCAGATATCCCTTGTGGCCAAATTAGCTATCCATTACTAAAAAAACTGGTGTCAGAACCTTCCAATCAATAAGAGCAACCTCTAAGAGAGAATGGCAAGAGAGTTGGAAAGAGGGCAGGGGATCAAGTCAATTATCCAGCCTCACTTCTACCAGCTGATGACCAATGTGTTCACTCTGGGATAACCTATGAGACTCAGATGAGACTCCTAAACCATCAGCAAGACCATAGCCATACAAATATCTCAAATAAACCTACCATCCATAAGAAAGAATAATCCTTGATTAAACTGATTGTTAATGATTTTTTAAAATTTAATTATGTTGTTTATGTACTGACTAGGAGAAAGTGAGGACATTCTTGATGAAGGCTTATGCCTGAAATATCGATTTTCCTGCTCCTTGGATGCTGCCTGACCTGCTGTGCTTTTCCAACGCCAACGTTTCAACTGTTTATGTAGCGAAACAACTTAACTTGTATTTCAGGCTTTCTGGAACAATTTATTCTACTGCACTTTCTTGTGTCAACTCTAATTGATGATTTTTCTCCTACTTTGTTCAAAATTTCACCTTTATTACTTTTATACTCTTAGACTGACGTTCTCTCTTCTTTTTGCTCACATTCTCTCTCCCCTGCTACTTTAGATTCACATATTCACTCTTTATTTCTTTGTCCCTTTTCCTTTTGTTGCTTTATACACTTGAAGTTGTGTGCGTGCTCTCTCCCTGTAATTCTCCATCCCCCCACTATTCTCTCCTGTTGGAGTGGTCAATCTGGCTCACTCCCACTGCTTTGTATTCTTGAGAACTCACACTCTCAATCTGTCTGTTCCTCACTGTTTTACACCATTAAGACTGCTCTCTCCTGCTTCACTTTATATTGTCAGGCCTGACTCTCTTTCTTTCTTTTTCTCAGACTGTTGGGGCTGCTTTCCCAACCTGTTTCCCACTGATTTATACTGTCAGGGTGCCACTGTGTCTCCCACCACTTGGACTGCTCTCTTTCTCCCCTGCCATTTTACACATCCATTGCCTCCTTCCTTCTCCCTGCCTCTGTGTTTGCATAAAGCCTCTTACATCTCGATCATTTTCCAGTCCCAATGATAAGATCATCCATCAGAATTATTCACTTTTCTCTCTTTGCAGTCTTTCTGAGCATATCTAACATTTTCTGTTTTCAGTTAAGGTAGATCCAGTTTGCCAGCTTCCACATGGGAGTATTGGTAGATGGTGCAGTGCCTCAAGCACCCTCTCAGATGTCTTCATTATAGATATGCTGCTGTGACTGCTTGTTTTCTCTATTATACTTCATGCTGACTTGTACCTAATAATATTCTCAAACATTATGTAGTGTTTACTTATTTCAAACAAAGGAACAAGACCCTGTACATCACAGGGCCAGAAAGTAAACTAGAAGCTCCTGAGATGGAAGCCTCCAGCATAGAATGGCACTAATACACGTTTTCCTTTCTCAGTTGAATACAACGATATATCATCTTAGTTATTTATTACTATGTTGCAAAAGTTACACTACAAGAAATAATTTATTTTTTGAGATATGTGATTAACTTGCTACTGACAAATGGCAGCCTTCTAAATACCTGACCTTTAGGAGTCTGTTGTGGGACCAAATACTGAGAGTTCTTCAGTTTTGTGGAAAGAAAAAAATACAAATCTACTTATCAGCTGATATTGGATTATGAAAAATGGGGGAGATGCAGTAGTACTGTAAGGCTTAGAGTTTCATCAAAACATATTTCAAACTCAAATAGCTGATTCCACTATATAACCCTGCTTTAAAAAATGTACCAAAGGTACGTGGGAGGAACAATGCTGAAATTGAAAAATTATGTTTTGGAAAATTCTCACTAAGTTAGACATGTGTTCTTTCACCGCATGGTTCATTCAAACAAAACAATGCTCATTATTGTTATTTTAAATATTCAAAATGCTCAAATCAGCAGCAATTCTGGAAACGATTGAAATGTTTCTGATTATGTTATGGATCGAATAAGTATACAAGAGTTGCATCATGGTTTTACCATTTGAATTAGATTTCCATGAGGATGCGACAAAAATATCTTCAGAATCATCTGGAAGATAATCTGAAAATTCACAGTAAATGTTTATAAACTTTTGAAAGTGCATTTTTAAGATTAAGTCATGGGATGTGGGTGTTGCTGATTGGGCTAGCATTCCTTGCCCATCCCTAGCTGCCCTTGAGATCTGTCTCTTTAAACCTCTGCAGTCCATTTGCTGTAGGTACACTCATAAATGCTGTTAGGGATTATTGACCCAGTAATACTTATTTTCAAGTGTGGGTTGTGAATGGTTTGGAAGAAATTTGCAGGTGGTGGTGTTTCCATGCATCTGGTGTCCTCAACCTTCGAGCCTTCTAGATGGTGGTAGTCTTAGTTTTGGGAGGAGACATGGTGAATTTTTGCAATGCATTTTTTAGATGGTGAACTCTGATGGTGCTGAGCATCAGTGAGCTGAGGGAGTGCATCATTAAGAACATTCATGGTGAAGAAAGTCAGATTTTTAATCAGTAAGGGAGTTTAAGGGGCCGGGGTGGGGGGGGGGGGGGGGGAAACAGGAAAGTAGAGATGAAGATTATAAATCAGCCATGATTGATGTCACTGAATGGAGGAACAGACTCAAATGGTCTTCTTCTGCTTCTATGTGTTATGTTCTTACGGAATGAATGCTTGTGGATATGGCACAATCGAGCAAGCTGCTTTGTCCTGGCTGGTGCTAATCATCCTGAGTTGTTTTTGGAAATGCACAAATTCAGGCAAGTGGAGAGTGGCAATATACATGTGGATGACGCAGTGGCTTTCAGCATCTCATGCACATGTGGCAATAGATAGGCAGTTTGGACCAATCAAATATAGTAATACACAGGGCGAGATGGTAACATAGAACCATAAAAGATCTGGCAGCATCTGTGGAGAGAAAGCAAAGAAAATGTGTTGGGTCCATTGACCCTTCAGAAGTTCGGAAGAAGAGTCACTGGACCTGAAATGTTGATTAAGCTTTTTATCCACAGAACCTGCTGAGGTTCTTCAGCAATTTCTGCTCTTGTAATACTTTTGGGACCTGGGCTCAAATCTCATATCAGGTGGCAGAAGTTAAATTTAATGAATTATTTTGAGATGTAAAGCTGATCTCAGTAATGGTGACCATTAGGCTATCAATGATATTTGTAAGAACCCATCTGACTCACTAAATGCACATCAGGGAAGGAAATCTGCCAGCTGTACAAGTGACTGCAGATCACCAGCAATCTGGTTAACTCTTACCTGTCCTCTGACAGTGGCCTGGAAAGTCTAGGCAAATAGGAATAGGCAAAAATGATGTCCCTCTCAGTGATGCCCACAAACAGTGAAAAAATAATGGAAAAAAGATAATGGTAATTGAATCATTTGCTGGATCTGAATTTGCTCCCACTGTCAATAAATCAGTTATCCTGCACTTTTCCCTTTCCCACTGCAAAATTTCTCAAAAGATGTAGGTTAGGGACTAACACAGTGTCATTGTGAAAAAACTCAGTCATCACTTCAAGTGTGACACAAAAGCACACTGCATTTGAATTTTGACTTCTGATAGTGTAGAACAAGGTAACGGCATAACTAAGCATAGTTGAGGATTTTTGGGCTACTTCATGCTTTTCAATCAGTATGCGTATCTGAGAGTAGCAGTTGCACAAATCTTTCCTGTTTGATTGGAATTTCACTGGTCAGACCTTTACACTGAAGATTTAAAGCGTGGTGCAGGTTAAGTTGATCTTGGGCACTCAAATACAATCAAATAAATACAAATTTATTACAGTTTCTACAAAGCTGCTTAAATTTCCGCTGACACACTCAGTAATTATCCTAATTGTTTCACAGGCCATAAAGGTTTGGCTTTTAAACCCATGCAAAGTTGAGAGAGATTGAGGACACAACAATGCATAGCTGCTTGTATTTCAAGCAGCTGTTTGTGACAGGATTTAGAAGATGGATTTTTGCCTCCAAAACCACCAAGAAGATGTTTTTTTCACTGCCTTTCATGAGGAAAAGGTGCCCGGTGACAAAACAAATTGGAAAAATATCAAGACACTGAGAACATCAAATATATTTGCAATATTCACTACTGCTGTTGGTCTAAGCTTCAGTTAAAATTTTGTATGTTATCGACAATCGAAATGCTTTATATTCCTTTCTTTTACTTATTCAATTTGTGCGATGTGCATGTTGCTGGCTGGCTAGCATTTATTGCCCGTCCCTAGTTGCCCTTGAGAAGGTGGTAGTGAATTATCTTTTTGAACCGCTGTATTTCATTTGCTATGGGTTGACCTAAAATGTTATTAGGGAAGGAATTCCAGGATATTGCCCCAGCGACAATAAAGGAATGATGATATATTTCCATGTCAAGATGGTGACTGGCTTGGAACAGAACTTGAAGTTGGCGATTTTCCCATATATCTGCTGCTTTGTTGTTCTAGATAGAAATAGCCATGGGATAGGAAGGCCCTGTCTGAGGATCTTTGGTGAATTTCTACAGTGCATCTTGTAGATAGTATACACTACTACAACTGAGCTTTGATGGTAGAGGAAGTGGATGCTTGTGGATGTAGTGCCAATCAAGCAGACTGCTACATCCTCGATTTTGTCAAGATTCTTAAGTGTTGTTGGGGCTACACTCATCCAGGCAAGTGAAGAGTATTCCATTACACTAGACTTGTGCCTTGTAGATGGTGGACAAACATTGGGGAGTCAGGAGGTGAATTACTCACCGCAATATTCCTAGCCTCTAACTTGTTCTTGCAACCATTGCATTTATGTGGTGAGTCTAATTGAGTTTTTTGATCAATGATAACTGCCAGAATGTTAATAGTGAAGGTTTAGTGATGGTAACACCATTGAATGTCAAGGGGCGGTGGATAGATTGTCTCTTGTTGGTGATCGTCATAGCCTGGCATTTGTGTGGCACGAATGTTGCATGCCACTTGTCAGCCCAAGCCTGGATATTATCCAGATCTTACTGCATTTGGACTTGGACTGCTTCAGTGTCTGAGAAGTCGTGAATGGTACTGAACATTGTGCAATCATTGGTGAGCATCCCCACTTCTGGTCTTATGAAGGTCATTGATGAAGCAGCTGAAGAAGTTAGGGCCTAGGACACAACTCTGAGCAGTTTCTACAGCTGTCCTGGAGCTGAGATGACTGACCTCCAACAATCATGACCATCTTCCTATGTGACAGGCATGAATTTAACCACTGGAGAGTTTTCCTACTGATACCCACTGATTCCAGTTTTGCTAGGGCTCCACACTCAGTCAAATGCAGCCTTGATATCAAGGGCTGTCAGTCTCACCTCACCTCTGGAATTTGGCCTTTTGGCCATATTTGGATGATGACTATAACGAGGTCTGAGGTAATGAGGACTGACTGGCTCTGGCAGAACCCAAATGGAGTTTTTGCACATCACACTATTCCTTCTTAACTTTGTACCTGTGTGTGTATATGCCTGACAACAATATCTTTAATATGCTTTCCTTGGTAGAAATTAGACATGATAACTGGAGAGCAGTGTAGGCTTGGGCTAATGGAACTTAAAAGTTTGATCTGGTCAACTGGGTAAGTTGAAAAGAGGGGAATGAATTCCCCCTTCTCACCTGCTCCTAACACTATAGTGATCTTTAATCATTAAAGATCTTGATCTAACTATAATGTGCCACACAATGGATCCATTTCCATTCAGAAAGCCATGGAACTGGGATGCCATGTTATCTGCTGTAGGCTGAATGTCAAAACAACCACAGATATTGGCCTTTGTGAATACATTTTCTGGCCTTTGTTTGTGAGCAACAAATTTCCTGAGGTTGCTGATGTGACCCAAACTTAGTTCAGTGGAAGTCAAAAATATATAAAGTGACCTTGATGGTCACCAGCAGTGCCATGCCTGTATTTAAGATTGTCTTGAGATGTTTAAGTAGATGGTCAATCCCAGTCGAACTCTACCTGCCAGATGTGAAGTTACACTTTTATATGTTGCCCTGTAACATTGTTGTTTGGCTAGACCTGTAAGGTGATGGCCACCCCACTGGTTCATCTGGCCTATGCCTTTGGTACCATCACATTGTTCTCATAGCCCTTGCTTGCTCCTGTTCACCCTTCAGTACAAAGCTCAGTGGCAGAGAAGCTATTCTGATGACTGAATGGGCTGAAAGGCCACTGGCACTCTAATGAACAGTTCCTTTTGATTCCTGGCAGGAGGGGACTATGTCTCAGCTGGTGCTCACAGTTATTATCTATGAATATTGTAAACAATAATTCATGAGGTAACAAGCATGTTAAGACCAATACACAGTATTAGCTCTCCCGTGCCTCACCAACTTCAACTTGTTTCAGTAATTTTCGAATAGGCATGCAGTAGGCAGCTCTCAGATGAAATAATGCGCTAATAAAATTACATGCAATTTATATTTTGTGCCAAAGCAATAAACACAACTTATAAAAGGATACTATAACAGCCAGGTTTATTTTAGAATGTTTTAAGTATTAACTATTGTAGATATGCCCTGATTAGGCAGGTACATCCCCACCAATGAAATCACTTTTTGTGGAACAATTTATAAATTGTATTTCCATAATGTCATTAGTTATAATAAAAGACATTCATTTCCACCATTCCTTTAATGAAAAGGGAAAAGTTAACCTTTAACATCAAATTAAGGTCATCTTTATGTTGCTGCATCAAATTCAAGTAAAAGTGGATTAAGATTTCCAAAGCTCTTTGGACTTTACAGTTGGGATAGAATAAGGCCTCAATTCCTTCATACATCTTTGGAATCAAAGCAAATTGCAGGACTGAAAGAATGTTCTTTGTTTGTTTGCAGCATTCAATACCTTTGACCAGCATTTTTTACACCTCTTATTTGGTCAAAAAGATGAATTTAATAACATGGATAGAATATTTCTAATGTACGTTTTAAGATCTGTGCAAGAGTGAAGTTGAAAAACATGTATGATCATACAAACCAAGGATTATGATTTTATTGTGAGTGCATTAATGCACTAGTAATTCAGAGATTGAGTTTAAATCTCATCGTTATGCTGGAGAAGTTAAATTCAATTAAGTAAATATATCTGGAATTAAAAAGATGACCATTAATTAATGGCTATAAAATTATTGGATTCTTGTAAAAGCCTGTCTACATTAGGGAAGGGAATTTTTAATCTTTTCCTTATTTGGGGTTCTGTGTGAATTCAGACTATGCCAATCTGAGCCTTAATTACACTCTAAATCAGGCTATACAAATTTTGTCAAAAGTAGACTTTCAATTTTCAACTTCTATCAACTTACTTCAATATCTGACACATTTGATGGACTGAAATGATTTTTAACAAAAAGTCACAGAATTAAGATGGCTACATAGACTACATGACCTGCTTGAGCCAAGCTCATGAAAGGAAGCCAAAATGTTGAGTGTGGGTGTGCGTGATTGTGTATACATATAAATACCACAATTCCCCTTTCCATCGCACACAAAGCCATTGCATTTGGGAATGTAATTTTGACAATTAATTATGGGATTAATCTTTCCTTTTTTGCTAAGTGTCAGTTTTCTTGAGTTTCATGGAGGGTTTCTACTGTAAGGTGAGTCAGTTGCCTTAACAAATTCACCTCTATGATTAGCCACCCCTTCCAATTGCATCTCTTTTGCCCAATTCTAGCATCATTCTACTTCCCTCTCTATTCTTTGGATATCCCAGGATAGACAACTATGTTTGACATTTGTGCCATCTTTAAAAGGCTGCAGTGAATGCAGACAAGCATTGGCAATCCAACATTGCCCCTCACCAGCAATGTAATGGCACAGCAGCCATAAAGCTATGCTGCTCATGGCATGTAATGCCCCATTTTCTCACCTTAAATCTCTGTTTAACCACAGAGCTTACTTGTCTGTAGCCACATCTAAGCCCTCTTTTAGTGTCACCTCTATTCTGTCCCCAGTGATCACTATAGACCCATAGATTGTCCTTGTCCAGTAGGGGAACATCACATGCAGGCAAACATTTGGAAATTCCACAGATGAGCTTTTATATACAAGTAAAAGTGAACATAAACAAAATAAATTGAGGATGGATTTCACCCACACAGTAAAAAACAGGTTTATCTACCACTCCCAGCCCTCATCTACTGGATCCGGGTGTCATCAGATCCTGTATGCCTTGTAGACCCTAAAGCAATTGAGCTCTGACATGGACAAAGTCAGCTTCCTCTTCCCCAGTGTCATAGGCTTCATCCTTGGAAGACTGTTCCCATTCCTCCAGTTCCAAAACATAGCCCCATTGCCTGCTCCAATTGTGCAGAGCACAGTGCAACAGATGGTGCCACACACTCTGCCCAGATTGAACAGTAGGGTCCCTTCAAGGAACAGAACCACACCTTCAGCAGCAAACCAGTTGTAGTGGGTAACACTTGTAAAGCACCCTTTTTAAATTTGAAATGTGATGCAGCTGCATGCTGATAAGAATAAATAATAATTATTGTGTCAGACTGAAAGGGTTAAAAAAGAGGCTAGACCTTGCAACCTGAAGTAACTCCACAGATATTGATATCCCAACACCAATTCACACTTCATTTACACATGGAGAGACCTTGACCCTGATCCAGCTCCCTCAGAGCCAGCTCTCAGAGTGAAGAGGACGTCTGATACTCCTGTTGGGCGGCACGATGACACAGTGGTTAGAACTGTTGCCTCACGGCACCAGAAACCCGGGTTCAATTCCCCTCTCAGGCAACTGTCTGTGTGGAGTTTGCACATTCTCCCCATGTCTCCGTGGGTTTCCTCCAGGTGCTCTGGTTTCCTTCTACAGTCCCAAAATGTACAGGTTAGGTGAATCGGTCATGCTAAATTGTCTGTAATGTTAGGTGAAGGGGTAAATGTAGGGGAATGGGTCTGGGTGGGTTGCTGGTCGGTGTGGACTGGTTGGGCCGAAGTGCCTGTTTCCACACTGTAAGTAATCTAATATCTGTCAGCCAGAGTTCCCTAATTGGGGCTGTTAATCTGGTGCAGTCAGGGAATTCATTTTCTGTAAGGTCCACCTGGCCGAGATCATTGCAATCACTATGCACCCCTGTTACCTGGCTATAATAAATCTGGGGGCTAGGCCAATACAGTCCCATAGGCAAATTACAGATTTGGAGAAGGGAAAATAAATTTTCAAAAGCTGATTGAAACAAGAAATGTAAAAAAAATGTTTTCCTGGATCAGTAATATTCAGGGGCTAAAATGCACACACTTGATGATAAGGCTTTCTTACAGTAAGATGCAATAAGTTTTGAAGAATTAAGAGCACCATCATTGGCAGAGTTAAAATAACTAAGACGTCACTTAGAGATGGAATATTGTGCAAAAGCCAGAAAAAAAATTGCAAAATGGATGTCAAACCACCTAGAGATGGAAACTGAGGATTTCTGAGACAGATAAATTAAAATTGGAGCAGCTAAAATTAGAACTGGAATTTTAATGGAGAAAAGAGGAAAGAGAATTTCAAGAATGGAAAGAGGGCAGGCAGATGCAGGAATGAAAACAGAAGAAGAAAGACAATTTTAGGAAAGGGAATCTGAAATAAATAGTATTTAAATACTGGAACTGATGAGAGAGAATAGCAATGATGAGGGAATCCAGATGTATGTGTTGAAGTGTACAAGTTTATCTATTTAGTTTTTAAGTTTGATGCGATTCAATTTTGTTACCCATTTAGGGGTATTGCCACAATCTAGGGGAATGTGCAACAGCGTTTTAAGAAGGTCAATGATTTTCTGCAATTTGCAAAGTTAAGAACCACCACCTTTTCTTTGCTACATAACATTCACTTCAACTCTTGGGCTGTATGTGCCTCATAGACCAAGGCTCCTAAACTAGAACCCTTATTACTGCACATAGAATCTTCTCTCATTGGCTGTCACCTATCCTCTTCCCCCAGACTAATAAACCTCCTTGTACTCTGTACTTCCTACTAACTCATTCAACACTCCTCACCACCCTTCCTGCACCAACACCAACAGCTGTGCCAGTCAATTCCATCTTACTCAATACCACACATTGTGTGTTAAGATCACTGAAATCCTATCCCTACTGCCTCACACCCCTTCACCTGCCAAGAATTTGCCTATAAGTGCTTAGCGTTGAGACTTCTACAGTGCAGAAAAAGGCTCTTTAGCCTAATAGGTCTGTACCAGTCAAAAACGAGCACTCAACTATCCTATTTTCCAACACTTGGACCATAGCTTTATATGCATTGGCATCACCAGTACAAATCTAAATACTTCTTAAATATTTTGAGGGTGTCTGCCTCTACCACCCTTACAGGTTCCAGATTCACTCCATCCTCCAGGTGAAAGAGATTTCCTCACATCCCTTCTAAACCTTGAGCCCCTTATCATAAATCCAGGTGCCAGTCATTGATCCCTCCACCAAGGCAAGACGTTCCTTGCTATATACTCTAACTATGTCAATCATAATTTCATGCTTCTCAGTCATGCACTATCCCTTCTCCTCTATTCTATAGCAAACAACCCCCATTTGTCCATTCTCTCTTCGTAACTCTCTAGCCCAGGAAATATCCTAGTAAATCTCCTTTGCATCCTCTCCAGTGCATCCACATCCCTCCCGTAATGTGGATTCCAGAATTGTACATAATGCTTTAGCTGTGGTCTAAACAACGTTTTATTTGGTTACATCATAAAGATTCTGCTCTTAAATTTTATGTCTCAACTGATAAATGTCTCATCTCCAGTTTATGTATCTGTCCTGCTACTTTAAAGGTCTGGTTGTCATACACACCCAAGCCTCTGTGATCCTCAGTGCTTCCTGACCATATTGCGATATACTTACAATTCAATGTTAGAGGAAGTCAGCTCGATGCCCTTGTGCAGTCTGTCATTCCTTGGAATGTTTTTGGGAATTCTGGACTGCAGTGACATTTCAAATGTGTTCACTTTTCCTACATAAAAATAACTAAGATTCATTTGTAATGGACAATGGCATAGTTAGGCGTGCTTGTGGCCAAGATTTGTAATCTGCATAGTTGGTCACTACATGTGGGACTTCATGGGGAATGTTTTGTATGTAATTCACCTCGACCAGTTAAAAAATATCAGATCGAGACATTTGGAAGACGCACTGGATTCATGCTTTTGCAAGGGAGATACATTCTGCCTGTGGAAAAAAATAATCTTTTCTGAGCTGTTAGAAAATAGCATCTTTTATACTATCTTTACCTGAGCGTACATAATTTGCATGCACCAATCACCAATAATATGTGTGTTTCAATTCATCCAATCATGGTCAAGTTCCATCAGTCCTTTTTGACATTAACACCAAGGCAGGTGGCAGGAATGACAGGAGGTGACCAGATAGCCAATTGTTATTTTCTTTAATCTTATTTTCATAGGACGCACTATCTGTTTGTTTCTCTAGTACAATAGCTTAAAGTCTTAGGGTATTACACCTGGCCTCCTCCTTATGGGAGGGGAACCATTTGTTTTGGGCCTGGTGTCATTCACATGAGAGACTTATCCTTTCTGTGTCCTGCATGATTCTTTGCAACTCTGTTTAATCCTTTTTTCTTTGTCTGTGCCCTGGCTGTTTTGCTAATATGTCTGATTCCAAGCGGGTACTTTGTTGATGCTAATTGATTCTCTTTTTTTTTCACTGAAGAAAATTTTGTATTTGACTCCCTGTTATGGTGAGTATTGCATATTGATTGAAGTGTAATACCTGTATAGCTATGTGTTAAAAATTTTTAAAAAATAATTGTTGTGGCCAGCCAAGGGTGTTTAAAAGAGGGGAGCCAATTTACCCCTGTTCACTTGGTTCATAACAGATAGCAAACCACTCAGTTGTGCTCAAGGCAGCAGCTCACCATTAGTTTCTCAAGACCAGCTAATATTAACCACACTGGTGATGTCCACATCCAGTGAGTGAATTAAAGAAATCTCTCATCAACGTTACATATGGTAATACAGAGAAAACTAAACACAAAATACCATTTAAGTTGTTGTTGTTTCTCACCCAAATACTAATGTAGGAAAAGACAATGTTGATTGAATTTATACTAATTTATTTCTCCTACTAATTACTGTGGAGGATAAGGTGGGTGAGAGCCGTTGAGTGGAGATGCTGCATACAATAGTGTTATTGGTAAAACATGAGCATCAGTGAAATTTGTGTTCAGTGACAGAGTTAGTGAGCGCGTGATAGTAGTAAGAAGATAGTGACACCTTTTCCTGATACTACTGTGCATTCCATCTGAGCCTGGATATAGCACTGACCTGGGGCTTCTTTCCATGTATGGGCTGGCTTTGTTTGGTTCCTTAGTCTCACTGGTAGTCTGCTAGGTAGAAAATGGCCCTTATCTTGATCATCCCATCCATGAGGACCTTTACATCCCTTTCAGGATTCTGGAATGCTGGCTTTCCTTTCTGGGATATTTTGGTTTTCCAAGAAGACAATGTGCCTAAGATAATTCCTGAATTGCAGCATCTGAAATGGTGTGTGGCTGAGCTTTAATGTGAAAGTTCCTGCAGCATTGGGAATTTTGCCTTTTGATCCATTACTAGAAATAGATGCTAAAGAGGCTATTCACATAACTAATGAAGTGAGAAAAGTTGCTGTGAGCTATTTCGGATACCTGCCAAAGAGTTCTATAAAGGTACTGTCAAATTAAAAAGTAAAATAAAACAAAGGCTCGTTTCCTTTTTGATGAACAATCCAGTAGGTAAATTGTATTTTTAGAAATCAGACTCTTCTAATTTGCAAAATTCTTGAATTGATTGGTAATTTTACTGTTTACTTGGAAATTGAATTTTCTCTCTTATATTAAAGCAGATTAAATAGACATTTTACCTTGAAATATTTGTTTTTATATCCTGTATATAAAGGAAAACATGCACATTAACATAACCTGAAGTTGTGTTTGCAAAATTATGGTCATAAAGTAGGGAACAATTTGTGCATATATTTCATTCATGCACCAAGTATTATTGAAATAATCAGGTATTACTGAAATTATCACAAAGCATCACTGAAAAATATTAATTTCAAGCTCATTGGTTTCTCTGTCAGGAAATTGTCCTAGCCATCAGCAATGTTTTTGTGTAATTCAACCTATTTTAATGTATAATAGCAGGTGTAAGGCTGAAGCAGAACATAAAGATTATATGAAAACCTTTCCAACTGGAATAAAATGATCTTATAATATTGTAAATGCTTGACTGACAATGAGTTGTTCGAGTAAAATAAAAATTGAGATCCAATGACCAATGAAGGAAAAAGACAAAGTAAAGTAAATTTCATTGTTTTTAGGTATTCATGAAAAAATGCTGAGGTTAAGAAATTGATTCTTCAATATTAAATTCTTTTCCTCCACTGACTGCCTTGTTTCTAAATCATGTGCCAATTCTGTTGCTAAAATAACTTGTGCTGTCAGCTGATGGTGCTACTGCAAAAGTCAAATCCCAGAATGGAATGTGGCTTGATAGGTCATTTTATAAAAAATTGTAATAATGTGCTGAACTGAAACTGAAACATAGTCACAGTAGCCTGCAGAGTTTATTTAACAGCAAAACAGAAGTTTATTGCACAAAATACAAATAAAACCTAGTTATAGAAGATAGTTTAGAAAAATATTAAAACATTCGGCAAAATTAAGTTTTCAACCTATTTCAGAATACAATCAATTTATAGAGATTTAGGAACAGAGACATATCTCTCTATATCAAATCTTTAATTTAGAACAAAGAACAGTACAGCGCAAGAACAAGCCTTTTATCCCACCAAGACTGCACTGACATGTGATGTCTTTCTAAACTAAAGACATTTGGCCTCTATGTGGTCCACACCTTTCTATTCCCTTCCTCTTTATATCCCGGTCAAATGTCTCTTAAACATTGCTATTGTATTCACCTCCACCACCTCCTCAGGCAACACTTGCCAGGCACTTGGTCAGGTCTCCTCCCAATTGCCCCATCAACTTTCAATCTCTGAGTTTTCTAAACTAAAATCATTCCTTAAATATTCTGAACTGCAAATAAACTAATGACCTTCAACGTTTAACCACCTGTTTAAACCACCACCGCATAAACAATTTTGCGCTTTACTGACAAGGCAACAGAATTAAATTGCAATCGCTTTGAGTTAAAATTGAACATGATCTAATGGGGACAACAATATTTTGCAATGACCTTTCCTGGGAGTTAACTAGATGATAGGGTGACTCCATCCATTGTTCTAAACTGTTCTGAATTTTACAATGGCCACAGTGTAAGCAATGACAGAATAACTAGACTGCAAATTAGTGATCCCTAACAGCTCAATGCTAAGGGTCACTTACTGTCAGAAAATACCATTTTGGCATCAAATTCTAATTTTAGAAATTAGGCGATTGCAAACACAAAACAGAAAAATAGGCTTACATTTCAAATAAATTTCTGAACTTTTGTGAAGATGCCATTAATTAGAAGGAATATTGCCAGTCATGAATTTTTGTTTAGTCTTTTCTCACATTTAAACTCAACAGTCATCACAACACATTTCAGAGATATGATTTTCAGAGGATTTCACATCACGAATGATTCAGTGCTCTTCTTGATTTAGTTACTGTACTAAACTTCAAAAAGGAAGCACATGAAATATTGTCTGATGACTGCAAAATCCAAGAAGTAAAGTAACATATATTACTGAATAAGATGGAATGACTACGATGGAACTTTTTTCAGATTGTGTAATGAATTAGTTTCAGTTTACATATCTTTCAGTTTACATATGTCAGAGGGAAATTTAGACATGTGGCAAAAACTTGAAGTCAATCACAGGTCTCTTACTTTGCCAGTAATTGTATTACTCAACATGTTCTTTCAGTTATATACTGAGGATCAGGCTTTTCATTGATGAAAAGATTTAATATACCAAAAACTGTTGGCTGGATTTGATTTTGTTAAAGTTAAATTTCCATATGAAAAAAGTACCTGATTGCTATAGGATATGATAAAGATCCTAAACACAGACATCCTCCTCATGCTCTCCAAGAGAAAAGTAAAATTTTAAAATATTGTAAATGCTGGAGACCTGAAACCAAAACAAAAAAATGCTGGAGAAACTCAACAAGTCTGGCTGCATCTGTGGAGAGTGAAACTGAGTTAATGCATTGAGTCCAGAATGAGTTTCTGCTTTTGCTTCAAGAAACAAATTCAAATTAAAGGGTTTAATCATCGGTCAGAAAGTGATTTAATATGGTGATGTCTTGATGAAGGAAAGAAAGTTTCCAAAGGTTTCCTTCTTTTTGAATAATGGATGGAATTTTTCCAGTCCCTGAACAACATGGATAATAGCAATTCATTTGTAAAATGTACATAAAAGAAAATAAGCATCCTCCATGTTGAGAAAAAAGAAGACCAATTTTCCATCCAAGATTTTGCTAGTGAGATGTGAATTTTGTCAATAAGTGGCAAGTGACTTACTAATTAACATCAATATCTCAGTATTACTGAATCTCATCTTAATTATATGCAGTTTACCAGGTAGTGGAGACAAAATAGACAGTAACAATTCCTGACATGAAGGTCTGTGTGCATGCTAAGCAGCTGCAGTTTACCATTTGCTCCTCTGGGCTTTCATTTTGACCACATTCCTCAAAACCTCAGAGCATAGAGTTATAGAGATGTACATCATGGAAACGCACCCTTCGGTCCAACCTGTCCATGCCGATGAGATATCCCAACCAAATCTAGTCCTACCTGCCAGCACCCAGCCCATATCCCTCCAAATACTTCCTATTCATATACCCATCCAAATGCCTCATAAATGTTGCAATTGTACCAGCCTCCACCACTTTCTCTGGCAGCTCATTCCATATACATACCACCCTCTGTGTGAAATAGTTGCTCTATAGGTCTCTTTTGTATCTTTCTCCTCTCACCCTAAACCTATGCCCTCTAGTTCTGGACTCCCCAACCCCAGGGAAAAGACTTTGCCTATTTACCCTATCCATGCCCCTCATAATTTTGTAAACATCTATAAGGTCACCCCTCAGCCTCCAATGCTCCAGGGAAAACAGACCCAGCCTGTTCAGCCTCTCCCTACAGCTCAAATCCTTCAACCCTGGCAACATCCTTGGAAATCTTTTCTGAACCCTTTCAAGTTTCACAACATCTTTCCGATAGAAAAGAGACCAGAATCGCATGCAATATTCCAACAGTGGCCGAACTAATGTCCTGTACAGCCGCAACATGACCTCCCAACTCCTGTACTCAATACTCTGACCAATAAAGGAAAGCATACCAAATGCCTTCTTCACTATCCTACCTACCTGCGACTCCACTTTCAAGGAACTATGAACCTGCACTCCAAGGTCTCTTTGGCAGCAACACTTCCTAGGACCTTACCATTAAGTGTATAAGTCCTGCTAAGATTTGCTTTCTCAAAATGCAGCACCTCACATTTATCTGAATTAAACTCCATCTGCCACTTCTCAGCCCATTGGCCCATCTGGTCAAGATCCTCTTGTAATCTGAGGTAACCCTCTTTGCTGAGCACTACACCTCCAATTTTGGTGTCATCTGCAAACTTACTAACTATACATCTTATGCTCGCGTCCATGTGCAACAATTACCTGCATTCTTCGTCCAAGGTAGTTGGCATTAAACACGTGCCATTTCATCATGGCATGTAGAAATATAGAAAATAGGAATAGGCCATTTGACCATTTGAACCAGTTCCACCATTCAATATGATCTTGACTGATCATCCCTGTTCCCACTTTGCCTCACATCCTCTGATCCCTTTAGCTGTAAGAACTAAATCTAACTCCTTCTTCAAAACATTCAATGATTTGACCTCAACCACTTTCTGTGGCAGAGAATTCCACAAGCTCACCATTCTCTGGGTGAAAAACCTTCTGCTCATTTTGGTCCATGCACCATATCCTTAGACTGTGACCCCTTGTTCTGGACTTCCCTATCATTGGGTAGGTTCTCCCTGTTTTTACCCTATCTAATTCTATTAGAATGTTGTAGTTTTCCATAAAATCCCTCACAAATTCTTCCAGATTTCAGTGAATATAGCCCTAACCAATTCAGTCTCTCTTTGTACATCAACCCTACTATCCCAGGAGCCAGTCTGATAAACCTCCCTCCATAGCTAGAACATCCTTCCTTAGATAAGGAGAGCCAAACTGCACACAACACTCCGGGTTTTATCTTACCAATACCTTGTATAATTACAGCAAGACATTCCTGCTCCTGTACTCAAACCCTTCTATTATGAAGGACAACATACCTTCGTCATTGCCTGCTGCACTCACATGCTTACTTTCAGTGACGAGTTTATGAGGACACCCAGATCTTGTTACACTGGGTTTGTTACGATCAGGGGTTGTGTAATTCCTGATGAAGGGCTTTTGCCCGAAACATTGATTCTCTTGCTCTTTGGATGCTGCCTGACTTGCTGTGCTTTTCCAGCGCCACCCTTTCGACTCTTGTTACACTCACCCCATTTCTAATCCATCACAGTTCAGATAATCCACCTTCCTGTTGTTACTTCCAAAGCAGATGACCTCACATTTTTCCACATTGTACTTCAACTTGCCCACTTGCACAACTTGTCCAAATTGCACTGAAGCAACTCTGCAGCCTCCTCACAGTTTATTCCCCTGCCCCATGAGTTTTGTGTTGTCAACAAATTTGGAAATATTACATTTAACTTCCTCATCTAAATCATGAATATATATTGTGAATTTCTGAAGTGCAAGCACTGATCCCTGTAGAATCCTATATGGAGAAAGTGAGGACTGCAGATACTGGAGATCAGAGCTGTGGCAGATTCCTGATTCCTGAAGAAGGGTTTATGCCCGAAACGTTGATTCTCCTGTTCTTGGATGCTGCCTGACCTGCTGCGCTTTTCCAGCAACACATTTTTCAGAATCCTATATGTCACAGGCTGTCACTTAAAATAAATTCCTACACTTTGTTTCCTGTCTGCCAATCAGTTGTCTTTCCACGTCAGCACACTACCCCCAAACCCAGGTGCTTTAATTTTAAGACATCTGAGTCTCTTCAATTCTGCACTTTAGGCCTGACTGACACCTTACAATGCAATGCTCCTTCCGAGCTGTTTTATACGGAGGTGCAGATACATATCTTAACATACTGCATCTCACAGCGTCCCAGGACATATGGAGCCTGCACCAGCATGGCATTTTGCACATACCCTGGAAATGAAGTCAGGACTGCTCCTCTATAATCTGTTTACCTTCTGAGGAAGTCAGGCACAACATCCCATCAGCAATCGGGGCCATCACTCTCAGTGGAAGCAACCTAAAAAGAAGCAACAGAGTTTCTCAGATCTCAGAAGAGTAATTGGTGACGTACCTTCTAAAAGAGGGCAGTGCACAATTTACCACACAGTGAGACATGCTGGACATGGACAGTGGGGGAATATGTCTGCATTGGATATTCCCGTTCTGCCTCAGCACCTACAGTTCCTTGCTGAATGTACCAGCTGAGTGTCTACCAGGTCAGTGAAAAGGAGCTTCTGGCTTAGTAACACCACCCTCCAAGCCCTACACTCACATCAAACACCAAACCTTACACGGCACCCAGTACAGACAATTGTTATTATAGACAAGGACTCAAACTGGTGTGGCTCACACAGGCCCCCTGCAGGTTGAACAAATGCTGGTTCCTCTTCAGCCAGTGGTGGCCTTTTGTACCATCATTGCTAAAAACTTCAACATCCTTGAGATCCCCATGTTCAAATTGTAAGCACTGGCTGCATGTGGCAAATCATCTTTGACCAGTATCTGATCCCTTAGCTCCCTCACCAAATACATTTGAAATGAGCGATGAACAAGTTTTGAATCCAGTATTGGTGCTTTTTTGCAAACAATGGCTTGTGTTTTTGTTGCTACAATGTCGTGGCATCCAGCAAATGTAAATACCACAGTTTAGGCCACATGCAGATAGTTAATCTGCCTAGCTTGGGTTTTGTTCCAGCAATTTTCTACTAGAACTTTGCATCTTGAAAAGGGTAAGTGATTGCTAGTAACACAGATTGTACTGGTCAATGTCAGCACTGGGACCTGCCTGGTCACCAGGAACCCACTTCCCAGATCCTGTATGTCATCTATTACCCTGCACTACCCTAACAGTGCATGTCAACCAATCGCTCTTTGTGGATATTTATCTACAACTGTCCTCTCTGCCCCTGAACCACAGCATTACACCTTGCCGATGCCAACTTTGCTCCTTTGCAGTCCCCTTGGATAGGCCATGATGGTGGTCACAGTCAATAACTCTAACTCCCATAGCCTATCATCCCCTCTGATGATGTTCCAAATTTCACTCATTCAACTGGACTTTCCCAGTTACAGTACATTTTCCTGTTCCTTATCCCCACCACTATATAGGGCTCTGATTCCCACACCCACCCAACTGCCTTGACTTTCCTACCTTTGTCATTGATCCCTCCACTGCCACTTCAGGTGCTCCCGACGCCAACTGAAGGATTGGCAAATGGGCACCCCAGACTGAATTCAATCCAGACTGTTGACAGTCTACAATGAATAGACCTTGACATGATGAAGCAACTCCTGACTTTTGTAATGTAATAAGACAAAGAACTGCAGATAATAGAGATATGAAACACAAACAGAAATTGCTGACTCTATTGGACTGACTGCTAAACAGTTCCCAGATCTGCTGACTGTCAGCAGCCAAAGTGGATATCTAAAGCTCCGGACTGCGTGCGGACATTGCCCCTAACTGACAGCACTGGGACTCCCTAGCTGACTCCAGCTCCCTCCCTGATAGGGCTGTGGACTATCTTTCTTCAGTTTCTGACATGATCGTTTGGTTAAAATGTTTGTTGCGTAGGCAGCCAGTGCTTGATGTAGTTATTCAATTGTCATTGTCTCCGAGTGCCTTTCTCTAAAACATCTCTCTCTGCAAACCCTTCCTCAAAAACCCCACACAGCACACCAGGCATTTGAACACTGGCAAACAGCTTGTCTGCGGTTGTACTAAATAACCATTAAAAGGCTGCAGTGAAAGCTTTTGGCTGAAGCACCATTACACTAACAGGCAAGGCATGGAAGGTAAGAGCATGCAGGTAACTGCTAAGTAAGTGAGCGCTAAGACAGCAAGTAAGCAACCCTGAGATGAAGACTTTTCCATGCTGTGAGCTGGTTGCCTATCCTTATGTTCGACCTTCTCTAGTTGTTAGTGTGCCCTGCAAACTTATCGAGAGTCCCTGACACAAGCTTGTTTGTTGAGGTGGGAAGCTGAATACTAATAAGGTGAGTTGTAGTGTTAACAAATGCTGATCTTTGCCAATTAACATTTCACCTCTGCCTAGTGAGAATCTCACCACACTATCTGAGAAAAGCATGAAAGCACAATGGGTCTCACTGCATTTGTCGCCTGATTCTGCTGCACATAGGCCACATCACTCAGACTCCTGTAAGATTCCTCCTGAACACTTTACACTGAACTAGTTATTCTCATAACACTGATAAAAGTACACCCGATATTCCACACAAGTTGTACATTTCAAACCTCCTGGCAGCCAAACCTTGTCCTCACATTTTTAAACAAGATCAGCAATGCAGGGAGTAACTATACCTACCTTTTTAATTGCACCATGGAATGGATTGATGCATCGAAAATGAATGTGACAAATGTAATTGCTATTTAACAAACATAGTTCATAGAGTTCATGGTTCACAGAACATAGAGGAGCACGTATGTGGATTTCAATTATTTTTGTTAAAAATGATCCTTTTATTGAAATAGAATGATAAAGACAATCTGAAACCTATTAAAATCCAGCAAAACTTATTGGCATTCCTCACAAAATTATAGAAACCAAAAAAACCATAGAGAATTAACACTAGCCACCCAGCATAATCCCAGTTTTCATTTTTTTGGTCCTTATCCTTATAGTCTACAACATTCAGTGGATAACCCAAATACTTTCTGAATGTTATGAGGGTTTCTGCCTCAACCACCCTTTCAAGAAGTGAGTTCCATATCGGCACCACTCCTGGATATAAAAAAATTCCCTGCCCTCTGGATCTTCTAAATCTTGCCCTAAATCTATACATCTTGGTTTGGAATCCTTCATCAAGGGGTATATGGCCTCCTCTCCACTCTGTTTACATCCCTCACAATTTCATAGACATCAATTAGATCTCTTCACAGCATTCCTCAAGTCTGGCAGTCTTTCCAAGTGCAGCAGTATTTCACCTGTACCTCCTCCAGTCTTGTGTATTGTATCACTGTACCCACTGTGGCCTACTCTACATTGGAAAAACTAAACGCAGACTGGCTTCTGTTTTGTGCACAAACATGACCCCAACCTTCCTGTAGCTGGCCATTTTAATACAGTATCCTTCTTATGTGCCCATGATCTGTCCTTGGCATGCTGCAGGGTTCCAGTGAAACACAGTGCAAACTTGAGGAACAAAATTTTATCTTCAGACGAGGCACTTTACAGCTTTCTGGATTTAATATTGAGTTCAACACATTTAAATTGTGAACATTTATCCCCTTTCTTTTAGCTTGCTATCATGTCCTCCCATTGCCCCATCCCACTTACATCCTTTCAAGTCTGACAGGAGACAGACCATTGTTCTACCATTCTCGAATTCCAATCACTAAATGTAAACTATCAACATCTTTTCTTCACTGACACCCTAAACCCCCGACCCCTACCACCATCCCCGCCAAACTATACCAGAAATGCTATCCCTCCACACTTCACTTTTGCTCTGATGAAGAGTCATCTAGACTTGAAACGTTAGCTTCCTCTCTCTCCACGGATGCTGTCTAACCCGCTGTGATCCCCAGTATTTGTTGTTTTCAGTAGTCTAGCTCAGCTTTCTTCATATCTAAATATCTCCAGTTTTCAGCTGCATGCTAACAAATCTCCTCACATATGAAACAAAATAATTAATTTGAAATTTAAAATAAACACTTCAGTGCTTTTGATTGTAACAACAGAAATCTTCTTTCACCTGTCCGAAGTCAGGCCCATAGTTGCCTGATCTTGTCACACTTATATGGTTGACTATTGACTTCAGATCTGAAAATGCTATACATTGAACTTTAACAATGCAAATAGCACCTTCTAAGATATGTGTTCTAACTTCATTGCCAAAGTTACTAAAATCTGAGTGACTGAAATATCTGTCCTGTGCTGTGTCGGTAACCAGACAGCAGTGATCCACTTATGCTGAATCTGCTGGAGGAACTGAGGCAAATATCTCTTTGCACATGTCTTCCAACACTGTTTTAGATCGATGCTGATTTGGTTGCTTTGCACCTCACTAGTTTAAAAAAACTACAATACGGAAGGAAATAAGAGTGTGAAATGTAGGGTGTGCTTATATCAATGATAGTGAAGGTCACAATGATTAACAGTACAACCCAATACATTTATAACAAAGGTAGATGTTACTGAAATTAAGGCCAGATAAGCAGTGTGGATAAGCAAAGCTATTTCTTCACAGATTGATAAAGGAGGCAGCTACACCACCATTGTCAACTTCAAAATGGAACTGCTAATTCAGAATTTCACACTGCATCTTTGAGTAGAAGTTTGGAATTTTGAACTCTTAGAAAATAAAAGATTTGGACTTGTATATAAAAGCTGAAGCCTAGCTAAACTCTCTACTATCTAGTAAGCCTTTTCAATATACAGTCAATATGACCTTGTGTATTTTAATTTTTTTTGTATTGAATGATTATTGTTCGAAAGTCATAGAGTCCACATTCATTGTGACCAGTGGTGTGCCACAAGGATTGGTGCTGGGTCCACTACATTTCATCATTTACGTAAATGATTTGGATGTGAGCATAGGAGGTATAGTTAGTAAGTTTGTAGATGACACCAAAATTGGAGGTGTAGTGGAAAGCGAAGAAGGTTACCATAGATTACAACGGGACCTTGATCAAATGGGCCGATGGGTGGAGGAGTGGCAGCTGGAGTTTAATTTAGACAAATGTGAGGTGCTGCATTTTGGAAAGGCAAATCAGAGCAGGACATATATACTAAATGGTAAGGTCCTAGAGAACTTGGAGTGTAGGTTCATAGTTCCTTGAATGTAGAATTGCAGGTAGATAGGATAGTGAAGAAGGCTTTTAGTATGCTTTCCTTTATTGGTCAGATTATTGAGTACAGGAGTTGGGAGGTCATGTTGCGATTGTACAGGATGTTGGTTAGGCCACTTTTGGAATATTGTGTGTAATTCTGGACTCCTTCCTATTGGAAGGATGTTGTGAAACTTGAAAGGGTTCAGAAAAGATTTACAAGCATGTTACCAGTGTTGGAGGATTTGAGCTATAGAAAGAGGCTGAATAGGCTGGGGCTGTTTTCCCTGGAGCATCAGAGGCTGAGAGGTGACCTTGTAGAGGTTTATAAAATCATGAGGGGATGGATAGGATAAATAGACAAAGTCTTTTCTCTGGGGTGGGGGAGTCCAGAACTAGAAGGCATAGGTTTGGGGTGAGAGGGGAAAGATATAAAAGAGACCTAAGGGGCAACGTTTTCATGCAGAGGGTGGTGCGAGTATGGAATGAGCTGCCAGAGGAAGTGGTGGAGGCTGGTACAATTGCAGCATTTAAAAGGTGTCTGAATGGGTATATGAATAGGTAGAGTTTAGAGGGATATGGGCCAAGTACTGGCAAATGGGACTATATTAGATTTGGAAAACCCGTCTGCATGGATGAGTTGAACCGAAGGGTATGTTTCCGTGCTATACATCTCTATGACTCTAAAATCTTACAAAGTGTGTCAGTTTCAATACAATTGGACATGATTGACATTAATTTACAAAACACCAGCCTAAGCTCAGTTTATTTGCAATGGTGTTAAAATACAAAATTCCCATAAAACAGGCACTCCATTTTACTTGATTATGTATTTCAATTAAGATGAGTAGTTAGAATTAAATCCTAAACCCACTCCCCTAAACTCACAAATTACTTAACTGCATTCTTTCATGTATATCTTGAAATAGGAAAGGCACTTTTTTAAAGCTGTACCTTAAATTACCTTATGTATTCTTTCAGTTTAGAACATGCCTAATTCTTTGTTTAATTCTTGTTGTATAAAATTACGAAAGGCATTTACAATGAGATGAATGAAAAGCAAATAATTATGTTTCTTGACTTTTAATACATACCCAATGACAATTTCACCATCAAATTCAACTTTGTGTTAATATTTCTAATCATATTACCTTGCAAACATATGCAAGTAAGTACTCAATAGTAATTTTTTTAACATATATAATTAAGACGTAGTACTGTTTGAAACAGAATCTTTTAAGGAAAAAATGAAGAGGCTAATATAATTTTAGTGTAATTTTCACATTGGAAATATGTCAATCTCCAGATTTAAGATGGCTCCCTGAGGGATAAAATAACTTTTTGTTGCACCTGCCTTTGCCCACACTATAAATGTGTCATTCCCATTAAACCTTGCACTCCAAAAATGTCCAGGACACACATCCAAATACCTCAAATGCAAGTGACATATTTAACTAAAGTGTCCATGCTTGTTATAGGGTCCTTCTGAGAACCTTGTCTCTTCCAGCATCTGACTCACCACGTGATAAACTTGCTCAACAATTTTAAGTGCTAACAGTCAGAATGGATCTGAGGTTGTTCTTTTTACAAGGTTTAGTTCCATCTCAAAGATGATTTGTTGTTTTGTTTTCTTAAGCTTCTGGTTAACTTCCAGGCCTCACTTTGACGGTATTCTGTGTTTTTCCACAAAGAACTCTGTGTTCTCTGCTGCTTTTGTTTGCTTTGGAAATAGTTTCATCCAGCTATTTGTGGGTTGGTGGATCTGCATTTGGGGGTTGAAGAGCAGGAGCAGTGAAGAAGACGTAAAGCCAGTAGGTAGATGAGGAGGACACTGTGAAGCAACTATTATTGACAATGGGTCTTCAGTGAGCATCACGTATATCTCAGCTTCAACAACAAGTAATGTTGTACATGTCTGGACTTTACCATGGAGCTAAGTCACCTGTGGCAACCTCAACTGGAGACCCAAAGCAGGCCACAAAGGCAGCACTGCTTTGGCTGAGGTTACTATGGTTGTTAATATTTGTGCTGTAGAAGTATGCTAGACTGTAGAAGTGACATTTATGATGGGTTGCAGTTTGTTGCATCATGACTGGAGCTCTCTGCATCATGAAAAATATTCCCATATCACATTTCTCAGTGAAGGAGAAAAGCAAACAAGAGAAATCTTGATTTCAACATAGCCCATGACACAAGTTGACTTAGCATGTATTCCCAATTGGGCTAACACCTTTCATAAAAGAGACATCACTCCCTGAATTTGCAGCCATGGACAATGCATTATTTAGATCTGTGCTTAGATATTTGACAGCAGTATGATTCACTCATCTAGCCCACTGTAGAAAGATAGAAACTCAGAAGCAGATCGCTCAGTTAATACAATCATGGTCAATCATTCACATCAATTCCTTTCCCCCACATTATCCCCATAACCCGTTATATCTGTCACCTTTGTTCTAACCAGGTCATTAGGCCACACGTTAGCCACACGGCCATGGGTTGATTACGTAACATGGAAATCAGGCCTTTGTATCTGCATATGTGAACTTTGTGCCATATCACTCCACAATGACTATATTGTTAATGCACAACTAGTGGAAATTTAAATGCTAACAAGTGTTAAGTGAGTGCATTAAGGCTGTAGCTTTTATCTGTGTTCAATTTCTATCCGAATTCTGTGTTGTTCAAAATTGCATAAAGTAGTAAACTTCCAATCTTAAGCTATTGTTAAAGATTGCCGAGATTGCTCCTCAGAAGTACTTTGTGATATCTTGCTGTTTTATTCAGTTCATTCATTATGAGGCAAATGCAGTCAGACTACAGAAAGAATCTTTCTCCACTAATACATTCCTCATAATTGATAACCTGCGTAATGCAGCTGATCTGAGAAATATCTTCATTTAGTGCATTGTTCCAGGATAAAAGGTGTTTACGAATCAGTTCTCCGTAAAACCTGGAACCAAACTAGGCCACATCATTACAGCAACCCTCTCCTCCATGGGCTGAATGTCACCTTTTCATTCGGAGAAGTGTCAGTTGTATCGAGGGGCTATTTTTTGTGGGGCCAGGCAAGTTTCTCACCATGTCTAGCCAAACTTGCCCTATTAAATATCCACCCCAGCCTTATGGCATCCCTCTTGCCTGGTATTTGATCAGTCTCATCACGTGCCATTGCCAGAACAAGTCACCATTCACATCTGCTGAAAGCACAGCATTATACCAGCCTCAACTTTAAAAGATTATTGTGCACTCATGCAGGCATTGGCAATCTCGTGTTCCCCAGCACCAGCAATGTAATTGCACAACAGTGACAAAACCATGCTGCTCACGGTACATTGCTGACATACCCTCCACATACAGTCCCATTCTCTCACCCTCAGCAACATTTAACCAACACTGTTTAGCTTTAATCCTTAACTATATTACATCTAAATACCTTCTCTAGGTAACTGTTACCCTGTCTCCAATGTCCATTAGAGACCTGCACCTTGGGAACAACACAAGCAATTTGACAATTCCAAATGTGAGTCTTTATTTACATCCAGCAAATGCAAACGCGAACAAAATGAGTAGATGCTGCACTTCAGCCCCACAATGCAAACTAAATGCTGGCAGCATAACCAAAGAATATTCTACAGCACAGTGTAGTCTGCAGCATCAGCTCTCATCTACTGGACCCGGGTGTTAATCTGCGTCTTTCTTCGTATCCAGTGCAGCTGTGTTATGTCATGCACAAGGAAAGCTTCCTCCTCCCAACGTCGTCTTCTTCCTCCTCGGAGTGTTCCCCTTCCCCCAGTTACTCAGCATTCAGCACACACTGTCGGACTACACTAAAGGATTTCCCAGCCCTGCTCTGTCCTGTCTAGTTCCCCCAGACATGTCCAAGCTGTACAACTGCACCTTCTGCAGCTCTATTGTCTGGTCCACCCTGCCTCTGGTCACAGCATGTGCACCAATTTGGTGAAGGTGCTTCACTGACTGAGTGACCAATAAAGGAGAGCCTGCTGCTCTTCAATCTCCTTTGCATCCCAAACCCACCCTTTCCATTGAATTGCACAGAGTTCATCGTCATAAATGACATTTTTTTATTTCAAAAATATACTTTATTCATAAAATGATTTGGATCTCTTTACAATTGGTCATGCCGTTCTTGTGCACACATTACATTGTTTTACATACAGATATCGAAATTTATTTTTCCTATATACAAGTCTGTACATTTACTATTCAGCTCTTCTGCTGAGTCGTCAATGGAGCCCAAATGACTGTGTGGGCCCCCTGTTCTTCTTAGGCAGGCAGATGTTATACAGTGTTTTTTTTCCCCACTGTGCCTTGGCGGCAGCTGCCCCAAACTTCAGCGCGTCCCTCAACACGTAGTCCTGGACCTTGGAATGTGCCAGTCTGCAACACTCAGTCGGGGTCAACTCCTTCAGCTGGAAGATCAACAGGTTTCAGACAGACCAAAGAGCGTCTTTCACCGAGTTGATGATAATAGACAATAGACAATAGATGCAGGAGTAGGCCATTCAGCCCTTCGAGCCTGCACCGCCATTCAATATGATCATGGCTGATCATTCCCAATCAGTATCCTGTTCCAGCCTTATCTCCATAACCCTTGACTCCACTATCTTTAAGAGCTCTATCCAATTCTTTCTTAAATGAATCCAGAGACTGGGTCTCCACTGCCCTCTGGGGCAGAGCATTCCACACAGTCACCACTCTCTGGGTGAAGTAGTTTCTCCTCATCTCTGTCCTAAATGGTCTACCCCGTATTTTTAAGTTGTGTCCTCTGGTTCGGCACTCCCCCATCAGCGGAAATATGTTTCCTCCTGCCAGAGTGTACAATCCTTTCATAATCCTATACGTTTCAATCAGATCCCCTCTCAGTCTTCTAAACTCAAGGGTATACAAGCCCAGTCGCTCCAGTCTTTCCGTGTAAGGCAATCCTGCCATTCCAGGAATTGACCTCGTGAACCTACGCTGCGCTCCCTCAATAGCCAGAATGTCTTTCCTCAAATTTGGAGACCAGAACTGTACACAGTACTCCAGGTGTGGTCTCACCAGGGATAGTTGATGTTTGTCTCAGTGTGCGTCCCAGGGAACAGACCGTAGAGCACTGAGTCCTGCGTCACAGCGCAGCTTGAGACAAACCTCGACAAACGCAACTGCATTCCCCTCCAGATTTCTTCTGCATAGGCACATTCCAGAAGGAGGTGTGTGACAGTCTCATCCACCCCACAGCTGCTTCGAGGGCAGCGTGCGGTGCGGCAGAGTGTCCGGGCGTACATAAAGGATCTCACAGGCAGAGCCCTTCTCACAACCAGCCAAGCCATGTCTTGGTGCTTGTTGGAAAGTTCTGGCAATGAGGCATGATGCCAAATGGCTTTGACAGTCTGCTCAGGGAACCGCTCGACAGGATCCACCCTCTCCTTTTCCCGAAGGGTCTCAAGGACACTACGTGCTGACCACTTCCTGATGGACTTGTGGTCAGAGGTGTTTTTCTTCATAAACCTCTCCACGAAGAACTGGTGATACGGAACAGTCCAACTACTTGGAGCATTCCGCGGCAGTGAAGCCAGGCCCATCCTTCGCAACACCGGGGACACGTAGCACCTCAGTACGTGGTGACACTTGGTGTTTGCTTACCGGGGATCCATGCAGAGCTTGATGCAGCCACACACAAAGATGGCCATCAGGGTGAGGGTGGCATTGGATGTGTTTTTTCCCCTGTTGCCCAGATCTTTATATATCGAGTCCCTTTGGATCCGGTCCATCTTTGATCTCCATATAAAATGGAAGATGGCCCGGGTGACTGCAGCGCACAGGTTCTGGGAATAGGCCAGACCTGTGCCACATATAACAGCAATGACAGTGCCTCACTCCTGATGACCAGGTTTTTTCCCGTGATGGAGAGTGACCGTAGCTTCCATCTGCCCAGTTTCTGCCTCGCTTTGCTGATACACTCCTCCCAAGACTTGGCACACGCCCCAGCCCCTCCGAACCAAATACCCAGCACCATCAGGTGGTCAGTCCTGACGGTGAAGGGGATCAAGGATTTGTCGGCCCAGTTCCCGAAGAGCATGGCCTCGCTCTTGCCTCGGTTTACCTTGGCCCCCGAGGCCCGTTCGAACTGGTCACATATGCACATGAGTCTGTGCATGGACAGCGGATCCGAGCAGGAAACGGCGACGTCATCCATGTACAGGGAGGCCTTAACTTGCCAGGAATAGTCACCCCTCTCAGGCTCGCAGCCTTCCTTTTGGACTCAGCAAATGGCTTTATGCAGCACACAAACAAGGCAGGAGAGAGGGGGCAGCCCTGCCTGACTCCAGATCTGACTGGGAAACTTTCTGATTCCCACCCATTGATTGAGACTGCACTGACAATGTTAGTGTAGAGCAGTCTGATCAAATTGCAGATTCCCTCCCCAAAGCCCATTTTGGAGAGAACATCTCTCAGATATGTGTGTGATATCCTGTCAAAGGCTTTCTCCTGGTCCAGGCTGATGAGGCAGGTGTCCAACCTTCTGTCCTGCACGTAGGTGATCATATCCCTGAGGAGTGAGAGACTCTCAGTGATCTGCCCAATACAGCACAGATTTGGTCAGGGTGAATCACCAACCTCAGAGCAGACCTGACCCGGTTGGCAATAACCTTTGACAAAACTTTGTAATCTGCATTCAATAGTGAGATTGATCTCCAATTTCTGATTTCCTCCCTCTCCCACTTCCACTTGTAGATGAGGGTGATGATGCCATTCCTCATGGATTCACTCATGGTACCTGCCAGAAGCATACTGACATACACCTCCAGCAGGTCCTGGCCAATCAAGTCCCACAGAGCCGAATAGAGCTTGACCGGTAAGCCGTTGCTTCTGGGAGATTTATTCTTTTCGAAGGACTCAAGGGCCTTGGTCAGCTCGTCCAGAGATAGCAGCTGGTCCAGCCTCTCCCGTGTTCTGTTGTCTAAGACCTCCGTGATAGAGGACAGGAACGACTGGGAGGCCGCGCTGTCGGTTGGCTTCGCATCATACAGACTGGCATGGAAGGATTTGCTGATTCTCTTGAAGTCAGCCTGAGATGACATTATCGAGCCATCTCCTTCCTTCAGGCTGCTGAGCATGGAGCTCTCTTTGTGCACCATCATCATCATCATCATCATCATCATCATCATCATCATCATCATCATCATCATCATCATCATCATCATCATCATCATCATCATAAATGACATATGAAGCAGTGATATTCCCCTTTTCCCATACCATCCTTTGTAGCTTCACAAATAATGAGACACTTTTGACCAGCATTCACTTCCTTTTAGTCATTGCCACTAACCTGGACAACATTGGGGATACAATGTTAGTTTTATAGGCACTATTGGTCTGGTGCAAATTGCTTTTGACAAACATTTTAACCCTAAACACATTCACCCCACATGCATTGCCAATGGACAAAGAACTGATCTTTAATTAAATGTGGCTGGAGTTTGCAAATGGTTGCTTAATGAATTTGCCTCTTTAATGCGCAAATGTCCAGCAAATGCAGATTCTGCACTTTCACCCATCAAACTGGCACTGCCTCCAATTATCCTGGGCATTTTCTCAGCTATTTTCCGTTTTGAATCTAGAGGACGGCACCGGAGTGAGTTTTACCCTGCATTTCCACTAATGCCCTTCATGTAGAGACTCACTGGACTGAACTTTGTCTCCAACTGTCCTCCCCCCACCCCTGAGCCCTGACATTATATCTTAATGATGCCCACCCTGGTTCTATATGCTCCTGTGATGGCCAAAATAGTGGTCAATGTTGATAACCCATAACCTACTATACTCCCCGATGCAATTCTGGCAAAAACTATATGCTTGAGATTCATCCTGTCACTGTCCTTATCTCTACCTCCACACATGTCTCTACTGTCCTCTCACAACCACCCCCCCTCCCAACCCCCCCAAATTTTGACTCCTCTGCCCCTTTTGGCACTGATCCTCTCAATGCCTTTACAGCCCCTCTGAACATCCTGCCCACTGAGCAACACTAGGAATTTATTTGCCCCAAGCCACCAACTAACTTTGATGAACAGCCCCCAGATAAGGCTGACCTGAACTCTGACCACAGTCCTTGTCACTCCTCAACTGGCAAAACATGATTCCCTTGATTCCTTGTGATGAAGCCCCAGCACTAACTGCAATCCAGAGTCTAATTGGACATAGCCCTGACTATGAGAAAGTGAGGACTGCAGGTGCTGGAGATCAGAGTCAAACGTTGGTACTGGAAAAGCACAGCAGATCAGGCAGCATCCAGGGAAGCAGGAGAATCAACGTTTCAGGCATAAGCTTTTCATCAGGAATGTATCCTTGACAATGCATGGCCCGAGGGGATAACTGACCTTGGACAAGACCCTCTGTAGACTGCAGATAACTGACATCACATTCAGGACCCCCGAGTGACAGCAGCCTCCACATGACTGGACCAAGGACTAGCCGTCACCCACTTTCTGAAAATGGCTTTTGACTGAATAAACGTGCAGTGTGTTGGCTATGCTGAAACCTGATACATGCAGTAGGTTTAAACTCACGTCCCTGTTGGTTGTGCATCAAGGTGTCTGTTTCTCCCAGATCATTCCCTACTGACAAACCTGACAAGCAACTTGTCTGAGGGTTTGTGCGAGACATCTCATTAATATGGTGGTACTGAGAGCCTTTGGCTCCAGCTGAAGGGCTGGCAGGTATGGCATGGATGTTGCGAGGATGCAGGCAAGCTCTCAGCAAGTGAGCACTAGGAGAGTGATTAAGTAGCCCCGGGTTGCAGTCTGGTCCAATCCATGGGCAGAATCCCTGTTCTTGTACACTAAGTGTCCTTAGAGCAGCCTTTTACCTATTTGCTAGTGTGCCCTACAATCCAAGTCTGTGTATCCCAGGCATCTTGCCAGTAGGTCAGAGAGCTTTCATGGTGATCATGAAAGGTTGAAAAATTTCAGGTGTCAATGCCTGTGATTGAAGAGTGTGTGCAGCAGGGGTGCCCATGGAGCATGCCCCAACATGCTGGTTGGTGCTGAGCAACACTGAGGCTGGTCACAACCAGTGGTGAGCTGAAATCGCAGTACCCACCCTGACTTCCATGTAAGAAATTCTTGATGTCTAGTTGGTTTGGCTTGTTTGGATAATGTTAATGAGGTGAGTTGAGACATTAAGAAGACACGTGTAAAGCAAAAACTCCCCCCAACTGTAAACTTGCTTCTGCCTGTCAGGGAACTCATGGTACCATTGGCAGATGCATAAAAGATGCAGTTAGAAATCACACAACACCAGGTTGTAGACCAACAGGTTTATTTGGAAGCATGAGCTTTCAGAGTGCTGCTTCAAAATAAATCTGTTGGTCTATAACCTGGTGTTGTGTGATTTGTAACTTTGTACACCCTAGTCCAACACCAGCATCTCTACAAGATGCAGTGAATTTCTCCCAACATCAATATGGGGATTGCCAGGCTCCTGATATGATCCCACCACTAATTTCACCTTGGTCTATGCCATTCAGGCCCCTACAAGATTCCACTGCATTTTCCATACTGTAATACTGCATCTCAACTTTGGCCAATTACCCAAAGACCTAGAAGGAATTCACAGAAAAGATGGGAAACTGTTCAACCTGACACAGATTTAGTCAAAATCAAAATCCCTCCAGTCTCAGTCATTAAGCTAAAGAATGCAGTCGACACTTTGATCAGAATTCTCCCCTCCCTGGTGTGGCATGAACAATGGTGAGAAAGATGGAATTACATTGGGAAAATAAAGCAATTGGATTCTCAAAATTTTGCCCTCAAACCATAAATGGTGATTCCTGCCATTGAGTGTCAACAACCTTATTTCCATGTATTTGCCTCTCATTAAAATCCTAACTCGCCTTATTAATATGCTACTTCCAATTCTCCTCTCCTTCACGGAGAAATGGGGGTCAAATTCCTGATGTGTAAGTCAGAGCAGTACCTGGTGGCTGCAGCTTGCTGAATGCTTGGCTTGGCCATTGTGTAACTATTCCTTCACCACAATGTCCCTGCATGCTCTATGGCCACCATCCTCCTTGACTCTTCATCTATGCCAGTTGGCATCAACAAACAACTAATCTCACCGTGTCATCATGGCTGCTCTCAGACCAACCCATACACCACTTCAGCCCCTCCAGGTTTCACTATGGAGCACAGGGTCACATAAATCTCATGCTTCTTCCAGGTCACTTTGCATGCTGGGACATCCGTGGATCTCATACAACCATGCAGGATGCACCTCAGGCTTTTGACTTATTTTTTGAGTATTCAGTCACCTCACTGACTGCTTGGAGACTGCCACTTTCTGTGCACGTTCACTGGCTTCAAAATTGATTTATAGCTTGCCAGCCTTTGTGTGATTCGCTTTGCATTTTAGCATAGAGGAAGAGGCAGACAGCAGTGTAAGCAGATGGACATGTTACTCTATGGCACTGTTCTATGTTAACATGATGCCTAAGGCATCTATCAGCAGTTTATATAGCAGACACGCTGTATGTGCTTCAAGCAAATTCTTCCTCATGGATGGAGGTGTAGCTGAACATCTCTGGCACTGGCCTCTTTGCAGAGGTTTGCTGGGTGTTGCTATTGCCTGTAGAAGAGAGTGAATTTGTTGTCTAAGAGGGATAAAGCTTACATAGATTATTAATGAGTTAATACAGATGGTGATAGGAGAGCAGTCAATGAAGCTTACTGGATTAACCAAAATTAAAACCAAAAAAATTGCAGATACTGGAGATCAGAAACAAAATCAGAAATTGATGGAGAAACTCAGCAGGTGTGCCATCCGTCATCTGTAGAGAGATCTGTACAGATCCAGTGACCCTTCCTCAGAACAGGCTTACTGGGTTGATTGCTTATTGAGTTGTCCCCATCATTCTTTGGACAAATCCTGAATTTTCTCCTTGCAAACAGTAAAGAGCCTGATATCCAAAATCTGCCACCACCATCCCTTTTTTTTGTATCTTGTCAGCCTCCTCATGTTGAAGGAGACATATGTGACAAAAGTTGTCATGGTCTCCAATGCTTTTTCCAAACATTCGACTGAAAAAGAGAAAGGAGCAAAGAACAAAGAACATTACAGCACAGGAACAGGCAGTTCAAGCCTGTGCTGATCCAGATCCTTAATCTAAACCTGTCATCTATTTTCTAACGATCTGTATCCCTCTGCTCCCTGCCCATTCATGCATCTATCTAGATGCATCTTAATTGACGCTATTGTGCCTGCCTCTACCACCTCCGCATTCCAGGCACCCACCACCCTCTGCATAAAGAGCTTTCCATGCATATCTCCCTTAAACTTTTCCCCTCTCAACTTGAACTTGTGTCCTCTAGTAATGGAGTCTCCAACTCTGGGGGAAAAAGCTTCTTGCTATCCACCCTGTCTACACCTCTCATGATTTTGTAGACCACAATCAGGTCTGCCCTCAACCACCATCTTTCTAATTAAAATAATCCTAATCTACTCAACCTCTCTTCATAGCTAGCACCCTCCATACCAGGCAACATCCTGGTGAAACTCCTCTGCATCCTACTCCAAAGGTAATGCGGCAACCAGAACTATACCAGAACTATACCAGTATTCCAAATGTAGCTGAACAAAGTCTTATACAACTGTAACATGACCTGCCAACTCTAGTACTCAATATCCCGTCCGATGAAGGAAAGCATGCTGTATGCCCCCATGACCACTCTATCGACCTGCATTGCCACCTTCAGGGAACAGTGGACCTGAACATCCAGATCTCTCTATGTCTATCAATATCCCCCAGGGGTCTTCAATTTACCATATAGTTCGCTCTTGAATTGAATTTTACAAAATGCATGACCTTGTATTTGCCCGGATTGAACTCCACCTTCCATTTCTTTACCCAACTCTCCAATCTATCTATATTCTGCTGCATTCTCTGAGAGTCGCTTTCACTATCTGCCACTCCAGCAATCTTAGTGTCATCTGCAAACTTGCTAATCAGACCACCAATACCTTCCTCCAGATCATTTATGTATATCACAAACAACAGTGGTCCCAGTGGAACACCATTTGTCTCAGGTCTCCAGTTTGAGAAGCTCTCTTGCACTACTACTCTCTGTCTCCTGTTGCCCAGCCAGTTCTCTGTCCATCCAGCTAGCACACCCTGGACCCCACGCAACTTCATCTTCTCCATCAGCCTGCCATGGGGAAACCTTATCAAACGCCTTACTGAAGTTCATGTGTATGACATCTACCACCCTCCCTTCATCAATCAACTTTGTCACTTTCTCAAGGAAGTTGGTATTGAGTTGGTAAGACATGACCTTCTCTGCACAAAACCATGTTGCCTCTCACTGATAAGCACATTTCCTTCCAAATGGGAATAGATCCTATCCTTCAGTATCTTCTCCAGCAACTTCCCAACTACTGCCGTCAGGCTCACCGGTCTATAATTATTTGGATAATCTCTGTTACCCTTCTTAAACAAGGGGACAACATTAACAATTCTCCAGTCCTCCAGTACCTCGCCCATGTTCAAGGATGCTGCAAGGATATCTGTTAAAGGCCCAGCTACTTCCTCTCTAGCTTCCCTCAATAACCTGGGCTAGATCCTATCTGCACCTGGAGACTTGACCACCTTAATGCCTTTCAAAATACCCAACACTTCCTCCCTCCTTATGCTGACTTGACCTAGAGTAATCAAACACCTATCCCTAACCTCAATATCGTCATGCCCCTCTCCTTGGTGACTACCGACACAAAGTACTCATTAAGAATCTCAGCCATTTTCTCTGCCTCCAAGCATAACTTTCCTCCTTTGTCCTTGAGTCAGCCAATCCTTTCGCTAGTTACTCTCCTGCTCCTTATATACGAATAAAAGGCTTTGTGATTTTCCTTAACCTTTTTCGCTAAAGATATTTCATGACCCCCTTTAGCCCTCTTAATTCCTCATTTCAGATTGGTCCTACTTTCCTGATATTCTTCCAAAGTTTTGTCTGTTTTCAGTCACCTAGACCTTATGTATGCTTCCTTTTTCCTCTTAGCTAGTCTCACAATCTCACCTGTCATCCATGATTCCCTAATTTTGCTATTTCTATCCCTCAGTTTCACAGGGACATGTCTGCCCTGCACTCTAATCAACCTCTCTTTGAAAGCCTTCCACATATTAATAGTGGATTTCCCTTCCAGCAGCTGCTCCCAATCCACATTCCCCAGGTCCTGTTGAATTTTCTTATAGTTGGCCTTCCCCCAGTATAGGACCATTCTCATCTTTGTCTATCAGTGTTCTAATGCATACCTGATTGTGATCACTATTTCCAAAGTAATTCCCCTCCTGAAACTTCAGTCACCTAGCTGGGCTCTTTCCCTAACACCAGGTCTAGTATGGCCCCTTCCCAAGCTGGACTATTTACATACTGCTCTCGAAAACATTCCTGGATGCCCCTTAGAAATTCTGCTCCATCTAGACATCTAACACTAAGCGAATCCCAGTAATATTCAAAAAATTAAAATCTCCTATCACCACCCTGTTGCTCCTACATCTTTCCATAATCTGTTTACATCTTTGTACCTCTATCTCACGCTTTCTATAGGGAGACCTGTAGTGCAGCCCCAACATTGTTACTGCGCCCTTCCTATTTCTGAGCTCTGCCCATATTGCCTCACTGCTCAAGTCCTCCATAGTGCCTCCTTCAGCACAGCTGTTATATCTTCTCTGACCAGTAATGCAACTCCTCCACCCCTTTTACCTCTCTATCCTGTCTGAGGCATCTATATCCTGGGATATTTAGTTGTTAATCATGCTCTTCCCTCAACCAAGTCTCAGTAATTTGGAGTCGAGGATTTCAATCCCAAGATGAAGGTAATCATTTACTGGGCAGTAGTGACTCCCATTCACCTGATGCTTTGGAAACATGGACAACATACAATCTTTTGAAGCACATCAACGCAGTGGAGACGTACCACTAGCGGTGTCTCCATAAGATCATCTTAAAATGGCAAGAAATGAAGTCCCACAGCAGTCTCCATTCCATAGTGATCATACTAGCATGAAGGTGCTGTACACACAACGAGCTCCACTGAGTAGGATATGTCATTCATTTGCCTGACACCTGGACATCCCAATGTAGGTACTTATAATAACTGAGCACAGGAGTCTTGAGTACTAGTTACAATTGTATATTTACATGTATGGAGGGAGAGTTTATTCTAGACTAGCTGTAACAGGACTATGATGAATACAAAGAAATTAATCACTTTTACACAACGCTAGTTATGTCAGCACATACCATGACTTGATTGTAACCTTCTCAGTACATAATCATTCAATAAACTGATATCTCCACTCCTAGATACATGCCTTCATTCAAGCAAACAGGATGCCACTTAATTTTGGCCTTGCATGGTTCCATCTGGTATATTGACTCCACTCCTTACCTGTTTAGTTTCTTTAGATTAGATTACTTACAGTGTGGAAACAGGCCCTTCGGCCCAACAAGTCCACACCGCCCCGCCGAAGCGCAACCCACCCATACCCCTACATCTACCCCTTACCTAACACTACGGGCAATTTAGCATGGCCAATTCACCTGACCTGCACATCTTTGGACTGTGGGAGGAAATCGGAGCACCTGGAGGAAACCCATGCAGACACGGGGAGAATGTGCAGACTCCACACAGTCAGTCGCCTGAGGCGGGAATTGAACCCCGGTCTCTGGCGCTGTGAGGCAGCAGTGCTAACCACTGTGCCACCGTGCCGCCCACAAATGTATCTCCTATTTATCAGATAAATCTATCTATTTATCTTTCTCTTCTGCTTTCTAATCAGCTAATCCCTTATATTCCCATGGCGTTACTGAAAATCTCCTGTTGTTCTCTGCCCTTATGGCATACAAGGTTCATCTGGAGAATTCTGTTCTTCTAATTTTATCGTGAACATAGAATTCCCTATTTAGCTCTAATACTTCTGAAGCAGCTGCTCTACATAGAATTTGTTTGGAGAAGAAGCTCCGAGGAAGGCAGTGAAATGCATTATGAATGCCCCCAGAGTATCTCTGAAGAAGTCAAACATCCCTGTCAACTCATGAGAATCCCTGATATGAAATCATCAAGAATGGAGAAGGCACTTAACACATGGAGAGAGTTCATCGGGATCCCATAGAGGTGAAGTCAAGATATTGTAAAGAGGGTACATTTCAAAACATCTCACTTATTGAAACCTTCAAACAAAGTACCACCATGTAGCAGAGCCTACAAGACACATGTTGGACTTACAGCCATCTCAGAATCCTGGAGTGAAACAAATTGTGCTTCATCCCAGGGGATTTCTTAAATTGAAGTGAACATCACAGACAAAGGATGGACCCTGGTTAGTATTCTAATTAATATCTGTTTCTTCTTTGAGAAGAGTACAGGACCATTGACTGGTTGGAATGTTTTGGCATGGGAACTCAGGTAGAAATGAACATTTCTCCTTTTAGAACTAAATTAACAATCCACATAGATCTGAGTAGATCCTGTAGCTGATAATTAGGGAAATGTCTATCTTTTAAAAAGTGAGTCAAATGAGCTAAATGATGCCATCTTTTGTTAAGCTGCTAAAAACCAAATTGTATTTTTGCTGCTTTAGTCAAGTTTTTGGAGCATTGAGAAATATTTCAATGTGTGATACGGTTTACTCTTTGTTCATTTATCATATGTAAGCAAAGGAATTATGGTCCCAAAGTTATATCTTGGTTCAGTAAGTGTTTTTACCATACGCTTATGACCAGAGAGGATTGTATTGTAGCAGCGAGTTGCATTTCTGGCAAACAGAGGAGATTTTTTTGTTAACATTGCTCAATTTTGCTTTTGTTTATTCAATTTGATAAATTCCAGGTACTAGGGATATAGAATATAAGATAAGTTAGAAGGTACACTTAAGCTATTGCAATAGCTCAAAACTAAATCCCTGAGCAAAACAAAAACAGATTGGAGACTTACGCCACTTGGTTGGTGTTCAGCTTAGTTCAATAATGGTGACCTGAGTACCTGATAGGGTAATAGATAGCACCTTAATATATCCACTGTCTGATTCAGACTGCTCATTTAGCCAGCATTTGATTTGCAGGCGTAACTTTGACAGCAATACGATTGTAGATAACGTCTGACTAAGTTTGAGTGCTATCACCTTATTTTGTTCGATAGAGGTCTGACATTGAAGCTTCATATTTAGAACTATAGAAACAACATCAAAGAAACAAAAAAAAGATGAAAATCTGGGTAAGGTCAGTCTAAGTACTTGTCACTTCTAAATATATACTTGTCTAACAACAGAATAAAGACAATATTACAGTGCATCTACAATGGTACTCTTCATGATAAAACTCAATTACAATAAATTAAAGCTGAACATATGGCAAAGATTTTTTGATTAGACTGGTTATTAGTGAAAACTGTAATGAAGATCACCAGATGCTTTTAATGAAATCTTTGTTATGATAGTTTCAAATATAGATACAGTAGATGATCCAATTGAGAACTACGGTACAGTAATTTAGTGATAGTTCTATTTATGTGTCCTGATCTTGACAGTGCTCCAGTTTTGAGAGGAAGTAACACTATTTGTCCTCCACTTAAGGATTGGTTATTAAGGGGAAGCTTAATTAATTCCTTTCTTTCTATCATTGTTGATTGAGTATTCTAATTTGAACAATAAGCACTGATTACATCATTGGGGAACTAAATGAATCTGACAGAATGTAATGAGTTCAGTCAAAGGACTATTGAAGCATTTTGGATTTAATTGCCTTCTGTATTTAACCCATTTCCTTAACACTGTATATTTATATAATGCTTTTCTAGTATTTTACAATGACTATTTGTAGTTGCCTAATTTTTCCCATATGAAAGAAGTGATACTCTGTTTCACAAAAGGGAAAATTAGGCATTGAGAGGAGAATGAAGCAACTTTGGGCTGGAACCAACAGTAGGGTTTAAAAAGTAAAGACGAAACATTGGCCTGAAATGTTAGCTGTCCACACATCCTGCCTGACCCACTGAATATTTCCAGCATTTGTGTGAACTTTCCAGCATCTGTAGAATTCTGTTTTTTGAACAAGGTAGCAGGTATGGCTTTCTGAAGATGGCAAGGGAGCTAACAAACTCAAAAACACCGAGAGAAATGAAGTTGCTGAAAATCTGAAACAAAAACTGAAATTGCTAGAAAGTCTCATGAAGGTCTGGTGTCATCTGTGGAGAGAATCAGTGTTAATGTTTAGGGTTGAGTGACCCTTTTTCAGAACTGTTAACAAACTTAACAGTTTGAGAAGACAATTTCAGATTCCATGAGCACAATTAATAAGCGGGCAGCCTATGATGGTCAGAGCAGGCAGGAAGGAAGAAGTAACCTAAACTCGGAGGAGAAGAGGGTTCAAGGAATGGCATCAGACTATTGAAAGATTAAACAGATTGATTGAAGCAAGGCATTGTATAGCTCTGATGACAAGATAGTCAAGTGTTCACTGGAGTATAGGAAGTTAATAGACCTCAGTGAGGCTGGGGTGATATCAGGTTATGTAGAACATTGTGTGGGGGTAGAACACAATGTAAGTTTTAGGATTATATCATGAAGAAGTAGCTCACAATGCTGGTGAAAATTGCGGAGAGTGGAGGTTTGGGATTTAAAGGGATGATTTACTTGAAGATGATAGTATTTCACCGTGGGAAAAAGACAACAGGAAAAAGGCACAAATAGAGCTGCAGCTGGAAAAACAAATAGATAGAAGCACCTTGGAAGAATATATTGTCACAAATGACTTTGTAGCCATGTAATAACATACCTATAGTTCTCTGAGAAGCTGAATGAGTGTATCTCAAGCTTCAATTTTTCCTATGAAGCAATAACAGGGTTGCAAAATCTGCTACCAATTTAGCACAAATTTATCTTACTGCAGCTGTGATCATTGCAGCCGTTACAATCTTTTCTTCTTGCTCCCCCAGGTTACCACAGCGGATATCTACAACATCATTCAGTCAGCAGTCCATGCTTTCTGAGATACCTTGTTTATCAGAGCAAGCACTTTCATTTCTTTGCTTACAGATATTTTGCAGTAACAGGATAGGATTTCTAGGGTTTATACTGATGATGAGATTCTATTAAGTTCCAGGGGGGCATTGACTGAATCAGTTTCACCTTGCAGCTTCTTCAGACAGTGAAAATAACCAACATGAATTGCAAGAGCTTCCATTCCATCAATGAGCAATTAGTGTGTGATAACTGATGACCAGCTGTGTATTATATGGGTTTGTACCTGCTATTTTATGATGCATTCCTCATGAGTCAATAATAATTCTTCACTCTTTGCCACTGAACACTAAGTCAGGGGATGCTATCTCCTGCATACCAGGCACATAATTGCTTAATGAGCTGAGAGCAGATTGTGGAACTGTTCTGCAGTCAGAGCCATGGATCAACAGGAGCATTCACTGAGAAGACCATTGAAATTCTCAATCAATAATTCAGAAGCTTGGACAGGTTTCTTACTTCCTGAAATCCAAACCAGAGAGAATGTGGTTTGCTTTATTATGCAGAACTTTTACCTAGGAATATCAACAATATGTAGATTTTTCATAGAAGGAAGGTCCTCACATGATGAAGGAGAAGACTCTTAAAGCAAGTTGGATAGAGGAGGAGGAATGAGTTCCAATATTTAACTACACCTAAAGATTTAGGAAGAAAACTTATTTTTTCTTGCATTTTGAATAGATCTATCAACCCATCCATTCAAAATCAAACTAAGACTGTTACAACGGTTTCGTATTTAGTAATTTTTAGAATTCAGAGAATTGTGGAGACTTACAGCACAGAAAAAGGCCCCTCTGCTCATCAGATCAAATACAGCAACCTGTTTATTCCAGTCCTGTTCTCCAACAACTAGCCCATTGTTTTGTATGCCTTGGGATTGCAAGAGTTTGTGTAAGTACTTCCTAAATTTTCACCTGGAGAATTTTGCTGTTCTGGACTTTAGTTTGAAGGATTCTGGATACCGGGATATTTTAAAAAATTGAAATGAAAGGACAATGGACCATTCTATCTTAAAGAGGCAGTTCATGCTAGTCACATGAACTGTGATAACTGCTTGTTCAATGTTGACCTCCTACCTAGGTTACCATTGTCAGGTTAGAATTTATGGTCTTGGATATTATCAAAGTTTTTGGTGATCAAACTGCTGAAGTGAATGAATCAAACATGATCTTCTGATTCTGAACCAAACCTGTTGTTGTGAATCCTGATTGTCCTCTTGATGAATGATGGAAAGACTTTCTGATATTTCAATTCCTGAGCAAGCTGTGATAGGCAAGATCACAGAGATAATTGCTGGCCTTTGGTGACACCGGTGTACACAAGATGAAAGGGCAGTCTGATAGACATTTGAACATTTCAAATCTTACCGCTTTTCTCTTCAAGGATTAAGACGGAAAAAGGCTAAACTTTACTTTTCTTAAATTAAATCTTTGCAGGTAGAAATCTTTTTCCCCCTTTACTCAGTCTGTGTGTGTTTAGGGTTATTTAAAAAGGTCAACACTTATATTTTTATATTACAAACTAAATATGTATAGTTTGACAGCCTACTGTCTTGTAGATTAAGTTTCTGGAAAATGCTGCCATCGACAAGTTTTATCCACTCCCAATGTGTGCTGCAGATGAGGAGAGCTAATGAACTTCAATGTTGGACTTGAGAGTGCTAGGTAAGACTGTCCTGGAAACATTCATTCAATCAATGAGGTCTGAATGTATTCTCGCTTCAATGCTATAAAAGAAGGGGAAATGTGTTAAGACCTGTGAAAAGTCCAAGTTAGCTGAAATGAAATATCTTTTAAATCAGTCAACTTTTCTGAGAAGTATAATTACAAATAAGTATGACCTAATCTTCTATAAAAAAAAAAGTGCTGGTTTAAAAAGAACACAATAGGGGAGATGAGAAAGGAATGAATACTTGCCAATTCAACTACTCAGTAGCAATTATGGGATGTGATGGTGGGATCATAGGTAAAGTCAACCCTCTTTCATTCCTTCAAATTGCTGCAGCAAAGAATCAGAAAGAAGGTACACAGCAAGAACCAGAGACAAAACAAAAACCATTACAACTTCAGTTCAAAGATGGATTTTTTACAATCGTCAACAATAGTTCTGTGGACACCCTTAGGCTAGCTTTTTAATAATTCCAGTTTTTATTTTTGAATTCAAATTTCACCAGCTGCCACAGTGAGATTTCAATCTATGTTCTAAGAATTTTAGCCTGGAGTTCTGGATTACTAGTCCAGTGACATTACCACAGCATCTCCTCTCCCAAGATGGCACAGTTATTGAGTTACTACATATCTTCGTTATTTGAAGCGACATCATCTATGTATTTATATCTTTATATCTTTTTGTGGAACGTGGGTGCTGCTGGCTGGCCAGCGTTTATTACCTGTCTCTATATACCCTTGTAAAGGTGGTGGTGAACTACCTCAGAGTCATAGAGTCATACAGATGTACAGCAGAGAAATGAACTCATTGGTCCAACTTGCCCATGCTGACTAGATATCCAAACCCATTTGCCAGCTCTTGACCCACAGAGATATAGTTAGTAAGTTTGCAGGTGTAGTGGTCAGCGAAGAAGATTTCCTTGAATTACAACAGGGTCTTGATCAGATGAGCCAATGGGCTGAGGGATGGCAGATGGAGTTTAATTTAGATAAAGGTAAGGTGCTGCATTTTGGGAAAGCAAATCTTAGCAGGACTTAGACACTTAATGGTAAGGTCCTCAGGAGTGTTGCTAAACAAAGAGATCTTGGAGTGCAGGTTCATAGTTCCTTGAATGTAGAGTTGCAGGTAGATAGGATAGTGAAGAAAGCATTTGGTATGCTTTCCTTTATTGGTCAGAGTATTGAGTACAGGAGTTGGGAGATCATGTTTTGGCTGTACAGGACATTGGTTAGGCCACTTTTGGAATATTGCGTGCAGTTCTGGTCGCCTTCCTATTGGAAAGATGCTGTGAAACTGGAAAGGGTTCAGAAAGGATTTAAAAGGATGTTGCCAGGATTGGAGGATTTGAGTTATCGGGAGATGTTGAATAGGCTGGGGCTGTTTTCCCTGGAGTGTCGGAGGCTGAGGGGTGACCTTATAGAGGTTTGTAAACTCACGAGAGGCATGGATAGGATGAATAGACAAAGTCTTTTCCCTGGGGTTGGGGAGTCCAGAACTAGAGGGTGTAGGTTTAGGGTGAGAGGGGAAAGATATAAAAGAGACCTAAAGGGCAACGTTTTGACACAGAGGGTGGTGCGTGTGTGGAATGGGCTGCCAGAGGATGTGGTGAAGGCCGGTACAATTACAACATTTAAAAGGCATTTGGATGGGTATATGAATAGGAAGGGTTTGGAGGGATATGGGCCGGGTGCTGCCAGCTGGGACTAGATTGGGTTGGGGTATTTGGCTGGCATGGACGAGTTGGACCAAAGTGTCTGTTTCCATGCTGTAAATCTTTATGACTCTGTGACTCTATAAACCTTTCCTATTCATTTACCCATCCAGATGCCTTTTAAATGCTGCAATTGTCCCAACACCTATACTCAATGCTCTGACCAATCAAGGAAAGCCTTCTTCTTTACCAAACGCCGCCTTCTTTATCCTATCTACCAGCGCCTCTAGTTTCAAGGAACTATGAACCTGCACTCCAAGGTTTCTGTGTTCAGCAGCACTCCCTCAGACCTTACTATTAAGTGTTTCAGTCCTGCTCTGATTTGCTTTCCCAAAATGCAGTACCCGCATTTATCCAAGTTAAGCTCCATCTGCTACTCTTCAGTCCATTGGTCCATCAGATCAGGATTCCATTATACTCTGTGGTGACCTTCTTCTCTATCCACTACACTTCCAATTTTGGTGTCATCTGCAAACTTACTCATAGTACCTCCTATGTTCACATTCAAATCATTTATATAAATGCCTTCTTGAACTGCTGCAGTCCACCTGCTGTGGGTTGACCCAGTGACACTGAAGGAATGGCGATACATCTCCAAGTGAAGATGGCGAGTGGCTTGGATGGGAACTTGAAGTGGTGGTGTTCCCATATAACTGCTGCCCTTGTCCGCCCAGTGGTCCTGGGTTTGGAAAGTGCTGGCTGAGGATCTTTTGTGAATTTCTGCAGTGCATCTTGAAGATGGTACACACTGCTGCTACTGAGCTTTGGTAGTGGAGGGAATGGATACTTGTGGATGCAGTGCTAATCAAGTGGGCTGCTTTGACCTGGATGGTGTCAAGCATTTTAAATGTTGTCGGGGCTGCACCCATCCAGGCAAGTGGAGAGTACTCCATCACACTCCTTACTTGTGCCTTGAGGGTGGTGGACAGGCTTTAGGGAGTCAGGAGGTGAGTTATTCAATACAGTATTCCTATTTTCTGACCTGCTTTTTTTAGAAACTGAATTTATGTGGTGACTCCAATTGAGTTTCTGGTCAATGATAATGTGCAGGATGTTGATAATGGGGGATTCAGTGATGGTAACACCATTGAATGTCAAGGGGCAGTGGTTAGATTGTCTTATTGGTGATGGTCATAGCCTGGCATTTGTGTGGCATGAATGTTACTTGTTACTTGTCAGCCCAAGCCTGGATATTGGTCAGATATTGTTGTATTTGAACACAGACTGTTTCAGTGCCTGAGGAGTCATGAATGGTGCTGAACATTGTGCATTCATCAGCAAACCTCACCATTCTGGCCTTAATTGGAGGGAAAATCATTGATGAAACAGTTGAATTGGTTGGGCATAGGATACAATCCCGAGCAATTCCTGCAGAGATGTCCTGGAGCAGAGATGACTGACCTCCAAAAACCACAACCATCTTCCTCGTATCAGGTATGACTTTAACCACTGGAGAGTTTCCCCCCTGATATCCATTGATTCCAATTTTCCTAGAGCATCATGATGCCATACTTGGTCACATGCAGCCTTGATGTCAAAAGCTGTCACTCTCACCTCACCTCTGAAATTAAGCTCTTTTGTCCCTGTTTGACCCAAAGCTGTAATGAGATCAGGAGCTGAGATGCCCTAGCAGAACGCAAACTGGGCGTAACTGACCAGCTTATTGCTGAGCAGGTCTGCTTAATAGCTGTTGATGACACCTTCCATCACTTTACTGATGATCGAGAGTAGAATGATGGGGTGGAAATTGACCAGGTTGAATTTGTCCTGCTTTTTATGTACAGGACGTACTTGGGCAATTTTCCACGTTGTTGGATAGATGCCAGTGTTATAACTGTACTGGAACAGCTTAGCTAGGGCTACAGCAAATTCTGAAGCACAAGTTTCCAGTACTCTTTCCAGAATTTTGTCAGAGCCCATAGCCCAGAGCCCAGTTTCACCAACTGTTTCTTGATATCATGTGGAATGAATCAAACTGGCTAAAGACTGATATCAGTAATGCTGGGGACCACTGGAGGAAGCCGAGATGGATTATCCACTCTGTTCTTTCCAATAGGATGCTTGCAAGAGTTTGTTGAAAAGAGGTTGGAATTCTATGCAAAAATCTGTTTGTTTTAATGAAGCTGTTTAGCAACCTTTGATTCACTATAGGCTATCATTTTCAAAACTTGTTTATTTGAAAATAAAGTACTCCAGTCAGTCTCCTGAGAAGGCTAAATGAGAAACAAATTGACCCTGATGCTGAGGGAAACTCGATCAATAAATCTTGGCTTTTATTTGTCTCATTGCTAGAGGTTAAGGTGCATGTGAGCTATGAACACAATTTCAGTCTTCATCTTAACAGATCTGGCAGATGGAACTCAACTGTGGAATTGAATGTGATGGAATTCTACTCTGTCAATGTCCAGATAATGCTAACTGTTTTATGAATATTGTTTATGAATACTGTTTTATAATATTGCAGTGAAGAGCTAGTTCATTAGAAAGAGTCATATGCAACCTAAACCTCCATAGCTGCATGAAGTGAAAGGAAACAGAGAAAAGCTTAACACTGTAAGAATGACCAGTAATAAATCAAAATTCCCTTTCCTACAGAAGATTTTGTTTGGAGCCTTTGCAAGATTTTGCTGGATTTAGAGGACCGTCATGAAAGATATAATTGAAGATATACAGCTGGAAATAGCAAATAGCTTTATATTCTTCTCACACAAGTTCCAATAGAGTTGAAATAACGGCTCCAATATTGACAGGCATGGGTTTTAGCAATGGGAAGTTTTGATTTTGGATGGGAAATCTTTTAAAAATTTCTTATCTGGTCTTCTTGCAGTAATTTAGCTGATTGATGAGTTTGGATTAGAGATGGATGCTGTGGAATTCCGCTGCAGAGGCATGTACAAAATTTGCAGCTGCTACTGAAAGCATAGATGGGTAGGTGGTGGAGCTGATCCCCATTCCGATCCCGAGAAGTCTTTGTTTAGAGCAGATCTGATTTAGGAAAGGCTTGATCCTGCTGACCCACAGGCAGTGCTGTTAATCATATACCTTTTCCATGAAATTGGCAGTCAGAGTTAAATCTGCAAAGCAGTTTACATGAGATACTGGTAACCAGTTAGATTGTTAACCCAACTCCTGGAAGTGTTTTGCCTTTTCACCATTTGTCCCACCTCAATTGAACTCAGAAATATGCAGAAACAAAAACTGAAGTTGCTGGAAAATCTCAGCGGGCCTGGCAGCATCTGTGAAATCAAAGTTAACATTTCAGGTCAAGTGGCCCTTCCTCAGACCCAGACCCTAAACATTAACTTTAATTCCTCTTCACAGATACTGCCAAAACTACTGAGCTTTTCCAGCAATTTCTGCTTTTGGTTCTGATTTACAGCATCTGCAGTTCTTTCGGTTTTTATTCAGAAACGTGCAGGTTGGGGTCAAGTTTAAAATTTTACAAATTTTATCCTCTCACCAAAGCCTAACCTGTCAGTTTATGGGATTCAAAAGTATCCACCTGAAAGTATCGATGCTGTGCGTGAAAATGGGAGTTGAAGTGGGTTGAACTTGGAAAGCGTTTAGAGGTTCCTGTTTGCGGAGGCTGGCTCAGACAATGGCAAGCCTCACTGCTCTAGGAATTTATCAACAAGAATAAAACAGAAAACAAAACTCTCCAGCCTTTCCATTTCCCTTGCCCTATCACACACACACCATGCTATATCCACACTGAGCCTTGCCACCTCATCTTTATCCAGTCCTGCTGCCCCTTATAGTCTCTATGTCAATGTCGTACCAATTCAGTGATGTGGAGATCGCCAGCTGTGTTAAAATTCAGGGTGTCTGAAAAATTAGACATTAAAAAGAGAGTACGATATCAACCCATCTTTTTCTAAAGATCAGGCAAATATGCTAAAATGTGCTCAATGCGCTAAAGATGTATTGTCTCTAAGGACAAAACCTTGAAAGCTATCCAATTCATCAACGCATGCATTTAGTTGCAGTGCAATTGTGTGAGGTATTGCCTTCAGGATAAATCTGCAGATGAAATGAACTATTTTAATTTGTGAAGATCCATTGTTAGTGCTGTAAAGATAAACATAAGGAAGACTACAGCTGGCAGCAAAAAGGAAATGGGTTTTCTATGTTACATTCATTTAATTTTGTAGTATTTCAAAAAGTGCAGAATTTGACAAACAAATATGCACTTTTTGCATTTGGATATTGACCAGGAATGTCAGAATGAAACCACATGTGACAAACCTTGTGTGCCAGATTGAAGTCGATTAGAAATTTGACAGCTATTACTCAGGAAATGGATCCCACAAAATGTTAAGGGGCTGTATTAGAAAAGAAATAGATTTACTCCATATAGCGCAAATCTTGCAAGATGCAAGAGAGGACACAGTCAAGTAACAATTTAGAGACAATATAGAGAAAGTCGATAAAGCAGAATTCAATAAGTCATGACAGAGACAAGATTGGATCTGAGTTAGCCACCTCAGTCTGATGGGAATTTGACCTACAGTTCTAGAATAAACATAATTGAGTTGAATCTCAGGCTCTGAATATTGGAAAAAAATTTACAAAATCTTACGTCCACTGTGGAAGAAGATTGCGATCAGGAAAGCATTTGAGGCAGAGAAAATTTCATTAAAAATACCAGAAAATTTCTTTTTGTAGGAAGTGTGCAAATCTGCCATTTCATCAGAAAAGAAGGCAAGAATCATCACAATTAGAGAGGGAAGATACACTTGACTTTCATTGTCTAAAACTAGGAAGGTTATACCCTAGCCTTTTCAAAAAAAATATTTTACAGAATTTTGGAATTACTTTGAAATGTTTAAAAGAATTATTAAAACTTTATGTGAAGAATGTTGCTCCAGTGTAAGATTGGAAATCCCTGATTAATTTTCAATGTAAAAGTGCTTCATGCGAGAGAAACAAGACAACGAGCATAGTTGGAGGAAAGTCATGACACAGCAATTGGTAATTATTTCAAACTGTATCGGAACAATCATAGAATCAGACAATGCATGAAAGGTCCTTCAGCCCATTTAGTCTGTTCTGATGAAAAGAAGTTGATACAGTTCAATAGTGAAACAAAATTAGCAAAGGTTGATTAATAAACAGAAAGCTTCGAAGTCACAAGCAAGTGTTATTGTAATTTAGAACAAAATTGTTTTTCTGAATACAAGAGGATAAAACAACCAAAAATTACATATTTTATATTATTTTACAGTAATAAGATTGATCAATGTACAAAGTAGAAATGGAATAAAGACAAAATACTTCATAACAGATTCAAGGTCAGAAATGGTCCGACTAGGACACAACATTAGACCTCAAAGGAGAAAACAACTCCAAAGATACAGAACATTTCTAAAACTGAATTCAAAGCAGAATTAAGTTAATACATCACTATTGGTCCTGTAGCTGGTGATGTTATTAGTTACACAAAATAAATGAATTTTAGTAGGAGATAGGCTGTGTCAGTTTTTTTGAGTTTCATGGAGGATTTCTCTCCGTAACCCCAGTGACTATATTAAATCAAATTTTAAAAATTGCATCTTCTTGTGGTATCATCCCAAACCTTCCTGATTAATTAGGTTCTCTGTCTCTATAGGCCACTGTCATGTGAGGGAAACCCAGTTCTCCCAGTCACCATAGTTGGGATGTATTACTGGGATATTCCAGGATTACTGGTGGTGGGGCTATCTTTGACTCCCAACCATGCACCCTGCCAAGTGGTGGCAGTCTAGAGTTGCACTTCACCATCGATATTGTGTCACAGCAATCACAAGCAAACTTCCCCCACAGTGCAGTTAAAATACAAACAAAGAAGCAACAATTGGCATAAGTATTTCTTTAGAGTAAAGGTTAATAAAATAATGAAGTTCTAAACTGCTAATTACCAACTGCTCCAATAAAGCAAATTCCCATTAATACACTGTTGGCAAAGGCAAAGTCAGCAAAACCAGATTTTTCTCAAATGCTACTTCCACACCACTCCAGGAGAAAGGAACACCAAAAGAAACAGTCAAGCAGCAGAGAAAGAATTCAAGTGTTTTGCTGCAGCAGAGAGGGAACTGTATCTATCAGCTTCAACAGCTAACTCCAAACCCTAACTGAAAGTAAAACTAAAACCCTGGTTTTGTGTGAGCCTGACTCCACCCACACATGCTTCTTTGGTTTTAAAAAAATGTTCAGGGAGCTCAAAGCTGCTTTTTTCACTGCATCTGAATTAGTCATTCTGGAACCACTGGCAATACCTCTCTGCAGGGGAATAGCATAGAACAAATCTCTCTTAAAGGCACAGTACTGTTACACTAAGGACAGGTAAACAGTGATTGTTCATTGCATATTCACCTGCACATTGAAACCCCAATCACTGTTTACCTGTCCTTAGTGTAACAGCACTTGCCCCTTGAAAGGACTTGTGGCACTCAGCAATGGGGCCTCTGCTTTGATTTAGAAAAGAAACATTGACTCCACCTACACTGGGTATGCTTGCAATCATTTTCCTTTCATAGGTTGCATTAGAAAGGGAGAAAAATACAGATTGGAAAACAGTATAGGTCACGTGAGGCACCATGAGTCTCAGGCTCAGCTGCTCATCGTGGCCTCTGTCCCCATCTTCACCAAACCTCCATGTGGCTTTCTACTCTGTTCTTCCTGGACAGCCCATCATGGCTGATCCCCAAATACTTGCACACACCACCTTGAGTCATGACTACAACCCTCATCCTTACCTCCACGTCTCATCCCTCCAGTTTAATCTTGCTCACCATCATGATGTACACTCTTCCCATTAAACCCATGCTGGTGATGACCACCTATCACCTCCCACAGCATCCCAAGTTCACCCAGGTCCTCTCTTATATGTCAAATCTCCCCCACCATCATCATTCTTCCTTCCTCGGCACTCCAAGTTGCTGCCTCCAATTCTCTTTAATATTGTGCAAATTCCCTGGTATTAAAACATTTGGGTAGAACCCTGGACCTTGGACAGAGCCCTGGAATTTAAAAAAAGCCTTGTACAAACTATGCTGAGCCTGCAAAGGAATAAACAGAATCAGTAGCAGATCTGGGAACATTGTTCAGCTTGTATTTCCAATCCACATCTCCTCTCCGAAACAATCGACCCAAAATGGGATGGAATCTAACCCCAAGGTAGCTTTTATACCTCTGGCTACATAACTCAGATAGTGTGTGAAAGGCCTTGCTATTTAATATCAGTTAAAGACCATTTGTACCTTGTCTCACAATCAGAGAGCCAATTAACCCCACTGAGAACATCAACTGAGCAATGAGAATACAGATTTGTTGCAGAGATAACAAGGCCCACAGTTGGTATAACAGTCAGCCCCAATCACACCTGAGTAGCTTCCAAACCAAGACCCAAGAGATACTGAATTGAGAGGTTGAACAGTGAAGCCAAGTCAGGAAGTTGAGCCAAGAGCATTGCCGGAACAAGGGACACCCGAGAGGGGAAAGCCAATGAAGAGATACACAACAGAACAAACCAAACCAGCTTCCAAACAAAGAGCTTCTGAACACTGGCCTCTTCGAACAGAGAACACCAATGGAAAGAACCTCACTAACCGACCAAGATCACAAGAGCCAAAGACTGATAAATCAAAGCAGACTCAGACTGCAAGTCTTCAGACGTAATCTGAAGTGAAAGTCGGGCTCACCAAACCAGCAAGAAGTAAAGGAAGCCAGGTACTTACCTGATAGACCCGATGCGTACCTAACTGTATCAGCAAACACAACCTGACTGACAGGGCTGTGCTGCTTGAAATCCTCAAGTATGGTCCCAGTACAGCAAGCCAGAACAGCCAGGTGAACTTCAAAACCATGTTCTGAGCAGTGAGCAGAACTCCCAAGACTCCAAAGTTCCAACACAGTTAGCAGTGGGAGGTGGGTGGTATCAGTCCTCTGGGACCCTACTGATAGGAATTCTGATTAATAGTGTGTTTAACTCCTGGTATTGTTTCTTTGTAATAGTAAATAGTTGTGACTCCAATGGTGATAATCTAATGAATAGTATATTTTAAAGTAGTACTGTTTCCTATATATTAATTATATCAATTTCCTTGAATAATTGAAATGCCTATTTTTGTGTTGTTAGCTTTTTTCTACATAGATAAGTGCAGAGATTCTTTTGTCCCCACACACCTGTTCAACTGACTCTTCATTACATCCTAATTAATAAGTCCATTGTCCAGAGCAAGGGGCTGGGAGCAATTCCACATGAAGGTCAGAAATATAACTGACTGCAAAAGAAACTCTTACACTTCAGAATAATCTCACCTCACCTTCCAATTATAACAGTGTTCCCTGGTAACCCCTCTTGACCTCCATTCTGTGCCCTTTCCTCCCCCCACCCCCTCCAGACTGCTCATGGGCCACCTCCCCTGACTAACATTTTTTGGACGTACCTCACTGATCTCTGTTCACATCCCTGACTGATGATTATTGGATCCCCTGACTGTTTGTCCCTGGATCTGCTGGAGTGACCATTGCCCACATATCAGATTATGGTGAGACTCAACCTCTGTGGTGAGACTGACTGCGCCAAGCAGATGACTTGACCATGTCCAATTCCCAGGAGAATGACAGGATGCTGCCTTTAAGTAACTGCATTGGGATGTCCTGACTGATGGCAGCTCCCTTTGACTTGAACGAGGGTTACTCCCTTTTGACTTTGAGACATGGCCATGTAGTTGAAGCATGTGCAATGTGTTTCTTCTGTAGCTCATTTGTACATGCTGTCGGTGTGAGATTGACATAGCATCAACTCTATCCTCTTGACCGATGACTGCTGACACGCATCACAAAGTTAACAAAGTTGCCTGACTTAGTGTATGCACTAAACAGTAAGGCATGATAGAAGTACTGTGAGCCTTCAGGGTATGGCTAAGGGAGCCAAGTGCTAAAAGGCAAGGTGCGGCAATGCAGGGATGAGCATGTAGGTAGGTGCAAAGTGAGAGTGCGTTCTGAGAGCGTAGACTGATGAGCAGCTTGTTTCAAGGTCAAGCACAATTCAGTCCATATGCTGGGTGCTTTTTCCTGTGTGTGAGGTGTCCTTGCAGCAGCATTGCAATGAGAAGTGCCAATGAACTTCAAAGTATTCAATGAGCTTCAATGAGTTAAAGTTCAGAAGCATACTGCAAGTGGGTCAGAGATGTACCATGCTGTAGGGAGAGGCTGGTGCTACCAATGCCAACATGGATGTGCACAGCCACTGCCCATGGAATGTGCTCCAATATGTTGGTTCCAGGTGTCAAAATGGAGGTCTGGAGGAATAAATAGTGAGGTACCAGCTATGCCATCCATTTTGCGAATTCTCGGCATCTAGTTTCTATTCATTTGGTAGGAGAATGGGAACATACATATTTAAGGTGAAATTAGGTAATAATGAGTATGTTAATTAATGCTAATCCGTAGTTGTTTTCGACATCAGTGGTCATTGTGTGGTGAATCCCAGAACCATAACTGACTGCACACTTGGCAGCTGTTTCCAGGTGGTGGAATTGGTCCTTGTCCTCAAGATTGCTGGTATTCCTTTCTCAGGCTCCTTTTCCATACTGTTTCCTGTCAATGGTGTTCTCAAAGGATTGAATCCATTCATACAGGGGGTTTGTCCAAGTCAGTTTTTTCTGAGTGAGGTCTCCCAGGCATTGACATCTATGTTGCACTTCTTGAGGGAACCCTTCAGGGAGTTGGTGAACCGTTTCCTTTGTCCTCCTCTCATCCGCTGCCTTCCTTGAATTAGGTGAAGGTTTCTTTAGCAATCAGAATTCAGGCATCCTAAGCACGTGACCAGCCCAGCAGACTTATTTTCAGGTGATCATAGAATCAGAATTCCTACAATGTGGAAACAGGCTATTTGGCCCAACAAGTCCACATCGACCCTTCGAAGAGTAACCTATCCAGACCCATTCCCCTACCCAACTATTATACATTTACCCCTGACTAATGCACCTAACCTACTCATCCCTAAATACTATGGGCAATTTAGCATGGCCAATTCACCTAACCTGCGCATCTTTGGACTGTGGGAGGAAACCGAGCACCTAGAAGAAACCCACACAGACATGGCGAAAATGTCCAAACTCTGCACAGTCACCCTAGCCTGGAATCGAGCCCAGGTCTCTAGTGCTGTGAGGTAGCAGTGCTCACCAATGATCTACCATGCCGCAATGCTGGTACTAATGGCTTCTTCAAGAATGCCGATGTTAAAATGCCTCTCCTCCCAGTTGCTGCAGAGGATCTATTTCAAACAATGTCTATAGTACTTCTCTAGGCCTTGAGGTGGTGTGTATACATAGTCCAAGTTTCTGAGTAATATGAAAGGCTTAGAAGGATGACTGCCTTATAAAGGAGGATGGTACTATCAGCACGGATTCACCTCATAACCATTCAGGCCTCTGCCTATTCCCTAGATGAGAATCTCTTTTGGATGTCCAGGATTTAGTTGGACAATGCAACTTTTCAGTCTCTACATGGGCGGCACGGTGGCACAGTGGTTAGCACTGCTGCCTCACGGCGCCAGAGACCCGGGTTCAATTCCCGCCTTGGGCGACTGACTGTGTGGAGTTTGCACGTTCTCCCCGTGTCTGCGTGGGTTTCCTCCGGGTGCTCCTGTTTCCTCCCACAGGCACAAAGATGTGCAGGTCAGGTGAATTGGCCATGCTAAATTGCCCGTAGTGTTAGGTAAGGGGTAAGTGTAGGGGTATGGGTGGGTTGCGCTTCGGCGGGTCGGTGTGGACTTGTTGGGCCGAAGGGCCTGTTTCCACACTGTAATCTAATCTAATCTAAAGAGGCCTTGCATGACCACTTGTCCAAATTTCTTATTATAGCCCATTTCATTCAAAGGCAAGACAAATCCCATCAACAGACTCTATTTATGAAGTTGTAAAATATTTGCAGAATTCTCAAATGGGAAAGATTTCACAAGATTCAAACCTAGAGAACCTGAAGACAATTTCATGAATGATCTGTCCAGATTTGTGAAGCCTCTGAATATGGAGCCTTGCAAACAAAATTCATATGAGAGAGATTTCTTGAAGGAATTTTGATCAATCTTTATCCGATCTTTTACAGTCCAAAGAAGATTTAATTTTGGTAAATTCTCGAGGAAGCAAAGACCAGAATAAAATATTGACAAATCTTGGGAAGAGAAGAATAAGCTTGTCACTGAAGAGCAACTGAACCTGTTAGCTTCATAAGGTTCAAATGTCCCGACCAGACTCAACATAATCTAATACAAATAGTAAGCAAAAATCAGATTAAAAAGAGTCAGTGGCCGCAGAATGGAAACAACAAGCCTTGAAGGCAAAGGTAGTGTTTAGCTACATTATAGGAATGTCAGTTCTGTGATACCAGTGGGCCAACTCCAAAGGATTTGCGGAAGTCTGAAACAGTTTCAGCAAAGTGGAAGTACGAACAGGTGCACACCTAAAGAGGTCTTCATGGGAGACTAACCACTTCCATGAGTTGAGATAGTCGCTTTTGAAGATAAATCTCCATTAGTGAAGTATTTGGAGGTGCAATAGGAGATCCATCAAACCTGGAGAGGATTGAACCTATTTATGTCAATACACAATTTAATCTTGACACAGGACCAGCCATTACAGTATTATCTGACAAAATTCCATGCTTGAAAAACATAAAGCTAGAGTCTGTAGATTGAGAGTTGCATGGGGCAGGCAGAGCAACCTTTTCGGTGAAAAGGATGTTGCATGTTCAATACAAATGCAGAAAAAAAGAAAATTCTTTCAAAGATTAATGATCCTCCAAAAAGGATATAAAACTTACAGAAATGTTTACTATCTACAACTTCTGTGAAAGGTGTTTATGGAACTTCCAGCTCAGTTAAGGGTGAAAAGCAAAACCAAAATCAACAACCATCTTCAACCAATGTGCTGCCCATCTTCCAAGTCTGAAATAAACACACTTTGAATATATTATTAAACGTTCAGATTATTTGAATTTATAAAGTCAGAGACGTGGAGGGAGAAGAAATGGCGGTAATATAAATGTAATACATTTTTGTGAGTGATGTATAATTAAGGGGTAAAGATTGGAAAGGTTGTTCTGGAGGTAATGGTCATGAAAGAGTTAATATGTTGGCTATTTTGTATATAATTACACCCAGTCTGAAATTTAACACAGTTGCTGGTGAGAGATGAGGCAGTTCAGGCAGACAGCAGTTTTGCGTTAGTAGGACTTTGGCACAGTCTTCTGAAGGAGGCACACATGTCTTACCTATACCTTGTTAGTAATAATACTTAATAATTCATGTAGCCTGTATATAGCTACTGATATATAATAAACCTCAACTTGCTATCAAGAACAAGAGTCACTTCTGCTAAGACTGCAGCTTTTTACAATATATGTAAATGATATAGAAGATGGTATCAGCAATAACATTAGCAAATTTGCTGATGACACAAAGCTAGGTGGTAGGGTGAAATGTGATGAGGATGTTAGGGGATTACAGGGTGACCTGGACAAGTTAGGTGAGTGGGCAGATGCATGGCAGATGCAGTTTAATGTGGATAAATGTCTGGTTATCCACTTTGGTGGCAAGAACAGGAAGGCAGATTACTACCTCAATGGTATCAAATTAGGTAAAGGGGCTGTTCAGAGAGATCTGGGTGTTCTTGTCCACCAGTCAATGAAGGCAAGCATGCAGGTACAGCAGGTCGTGAAGAAGGCTAATAGCATGCTGGCCTTCATAACAAGAGGGATTGAGTATAGAAGCAAAGAGGTGCTTCTGCAGCTGTACAGGGCCCTGGTGAGACCACACCTGGAATACTGTGTACAGTTCTGGTCTCCAAATTTGAGGAAAGACATTCTGGCTATTGAGGGAGTGCAGCGTAGGTTCACGAGGTCAATTCCTGGAATGGCAGGATTGCCTTACATGGAAAGTCTGAAGCGATTGGGCTTGTATACCCTTGAGTTTAGAAGACTGAGAGGGGATCTGATTGAAACGTATAGGATTATGAAAGGACTGGACACTCTGGCAGGAGGGAACATATTTCCGTTGATGGGGGAGTGCCGAACCAGAGGACACAACTTAAAAATACGGGGTAGACCATTTAGGACGGAGATGAGGAGAAACTACTTCACCCAGAGAGTGGTGGCTGTGTGGAATGCTCTGCCCCAGAGGGCAGTGGAGGCCCAGTCTCTGGATTCATTTAAGAAAGAATTGGATAGAGCTCTTAAAGATAGTGGAGTCAAGGGGTATGGAGATAAGGCTGGAACAGGATACTGATTAGGAATGATCAGCCATGATCATATTGAATGGCGGTGCAGGCTCGAAGGGCAGAATGGCCTACTCCTGCATCTATTGTCTATTGTCTATTGTCTAAGACTTATTCCTATCCAACCTCCAAAACAGGCGAATGGATAGCCCCTTAGACTAGCAAGGGAAGGAGAATTGTGGCAACATTCTGATACAACAAAAGCCACCTGTGGTTGGTTTCCAGACATCTCATCACAAGTTACTTCAAAGAATATTGACAACTTTGGCATATATGTGAAGGAATAGCCTTTGTCATGTATTGATGAATGTTTTCCCATTTTTATATGAATTAACCAATTCAAGTATTCGCTATCAATTTACTTTGAAAAATAACATTCAATTTTAATCCCATCTTGGCTCTCTGAGGCCATTAACCACCTGGCAAAATTCACTAACCCATGAAAACAATTCTTGTTTGTAAATAGGTACTTCATATACATATACAATGGGTGCATAGTTATTTATTTCTCAAATATCACGGTCTAATGGTTTTATTTTATTGTACAAGGTGGAATTATTCATTTCTGCCTCACCCTGTTCAAATCATTCATTTATAATTTCAAATATTTTCATATGTACAATTATGCTGCACTATGAATTTATCTGTGATATTTGTAGAGAGCTATAGTGTCTATCTCTGGGCTAAGTTTAAATTCAGCCCTCCTGGGAAGATCTGCTGACCACAGCACCATTTAGGATTACTGGTGCTGGAAGAGCACAGCAGTTCAGGAAGCATCCGAGGAGCAGGAAAATCGACATTTCGGGCAAAAGCCCTTCATCAGGAATACAGGCAGAGAGCCTGAAGGGGGGAGAGATAAGTGAGAGGAGGGTGGGGGTGGGGAGAAAGTAGCATAGAATACAATAGGTGAGTGGGGGAGGGGATGAAGGTGATAGGTTGGGGGAGAGGGGAGGGTGGAGTGGATGGTTGGAAAAGAAGATAGGCAGGTAGGACAAGTCATGGGGACAGTACTGAGCTGGAAGTTTGGAACTGGGGTGAGGAGGGGGAAGGGGAAATGAGGAAACTGTTGAAGTCCACTTTGATGCCCTGAGGTTGAAGTGTTTCGAGGCGGAAGATGAGGCATTCTTCCTCCAGGTGTCTGGTGGTGAGGGAGCGGCGATCAAGGAAGCCCAGGAGCTCCATGTCCTTGGCAGAGAGGGAGGGGCAGTTGAAATGTTGGGCCACAGGGTGGTATGGTTGATTGGTGCGAGTGTCCCGGAGAAGTTCCCTAAAGCAGTCTGCTAGGAGGCGTCCAGTGTAGAGGAGACCACATCGGGAGCAACGGATACAATAAATGATATTGGTGGATGTGCAGGTGAAACTTTGATGGAGGTGGAAGGGTCCTTTAGGGCCTTGGATGGAGGTGAGGGAGGAGGTGTGGGCACAGGTTTTGCAATTCCTGCAGTGGCAGGGGAAAGTGCCAGGATGGGAAGGTGGGATGTAGGGGAGCGTGGACCTGACCAGGTAGTCACGGAGGGAACGGTCTTTGCGGAAGGTGGAAAGGGATGGGGATGGAAAGGGTGGTGGGGTCTGTTTGGAGGTGGCGGAAATGTCGGCGGATCACAATGCCAATGCAGTTGATCTTCCATAATTACACCAGCACCACTCCCCACCTCTTCCTCCGCTACATTGATGACTGCATTGGCGCCACCTCGTGCTCCCGCGAGGAGGTTGAGCAATTCATCAACTTCACCAACACATTCCACCCCGACCTTAAATTTACCTGGACCATCTCTGACACCTCGCTCCCCTTCCTGGACCTCTCCATCTCCATTAGTGTCGACCGACTTGACACTGACATTTTTTTACAAACCCACCGACTCCCATAGCTACCTGGATTACACCTCTTACCACCCTATCTCTTACAAAAATGCCATCCTGTATTCCCAATTCCTCCGCCTCCGCCGAATCTGCTCTCAGGAGGACCAGTTCCACCACAGAACACACCAGATAGCCTTCTTCTTTAGAGACCGCAATTTCCCTTCCCACATGGTTAAAGATGCCCTCCAACGCATCTCGTCCACATCCCGCACCTCTGCCCTCAGACCCCACCCCTCCAACCGTAACAAGGAGAGAACGCCCCTGGTGCTCACCTTCCACCCTACCAACCTTTGCATAAACCAAATCATTCACCGAAATTTCCGCCACCTCCAAACAGACCCCACCACCAGGGATATATTTCCCTCCCCACCCCCTTCCACCTTCTGCAAAGACCGTTCCCTCCGTGACTACCTGGTCAGGTCCACACCCCCCTACAACCCACCATCCCATCCTGGCACCTTCCCCTGCCCCCGCAGGAATTGCAAAACCTGTGCCCACAATTCCTCCCTTACCTCTATCCAAGGCCCTAAAGGAGCCTTCCACATCCATCAAAGGCTTACCTGCACATCCACCAATATCATTTATTGTATCCGTTGCTCCCGATGCGGTCTCCTCTACACTGGGGAGACTGGACACCTCCTAGCAGAGTGCTTTAGGGAACATCTCCGGGACACCCGCACCAATCAACCATACCGCCCTGTGGCCCAACATTTCAACTGCTCCTCCCACTCTGCCGAGGACATGGATTTCCTCGGCCTCCTTCACCGCCGCTCCCTCACCACCAGACGCCTGGAGGAAGAACATCTCATCTTCCGCCTCAGAACACTTCAACCCCAGGGCATCAATGTGGACTTCAACAGTTTTCTCATTTCCCCTTCCCCCACCTCACCCCAGTTCCAAACTTCCAGCTCAGCACTGTCCCCATGACTTGTCCTACCTGCCTATCTTTCTTTCCACCTATCCACTCCACCCTCCCCTGCCCCCCCGACCTATCACCTTCATCCCCTCCCCCACTCACCTATTGTACTCTATGCTACTTTCTCCCCACCCCCACCCTCCTCTCACTTATGTCTCCACCCTTCAGGCTCTCTGCCTGTATTCCTGATGTAGGGCTTTTGCCCGAAACGTCGATTTTCCTGCTCCTCGGATGCTTCCTGAACTGCTGTGCTCTTCAAGCATCACTAATCCAGAATCTGGTTTCCAGCATCTGCAGTCATTGCTTTTACACAGCACCATTTCGTCCAACCCGAATATCTATTACTCAAATTAACCAAAGAGCAGAGATCTATGCAGGTTTAACATCCTGTACAGCTGGTTTCTTTCCACGACCTATTGATAGAAAATTAGAGCAATTTATTGAACTAAATTTGTGATTTCAATGGAGACACTGGTTTTGTTACTTTAAGTAGGCTAATGCCTCTGCTAAAGTAGTGCAACGAAAAATTTAATATGAAGGTTTACAACAACGTCATTCTCAGTAATTTTGTGGCATGCGTACATTCTAATTTAATTGATTCATTGAAGTACTTGCTGACAACTTTTTACGTTCACACATTCTTACCTTCTAAAACTGTTCTTTTAAGTTATTGTTCCACTTTATTAAAGTGAAGAATGTTGAATAGAATTGATATTTGTTACATTCCTTTACAAATAATTGGAGGTTTTAAATGACTTAGTACACAAATTAATAATGTTGCATTTTTATAAGAAAATTTAATTTCTGATACTGTTACTGAATAACTATGGTGAGACCATGTTCCTAATTAGCATTCACATAGCAAATTTTAAATATACATCTCAAATTTAATGAGAATCGCTTTGCACATACAAAACAAAACTTTTCAGAAAGGTCATAAAACAGGAAATCTAATCATACTGCATTCTAAAGGCTGTATCCATTTGCTTCATATAATTTCATTTTCAGTTTGTAACTCAATAACTTAACCCACTTTTGAATTGATCTAAAAATATAATTATAACTTAACATGTAGAGAACAAATTTTATAAGAAGAGTGTTTGAAGTATCAGAAGGGACTTTTGATTAATAATTATAACCCTGCAATAATTTTAACAGTTAACCATCTATATTTTTAGGTTTTTTACATTGTATATAATTAGCTATTTGAGTGTTCAATTCTCTTTTATTTAAATTGTTTGATGACAGAGATATTTGATACATTAAACAGAGTTGAACTCGTGTAATTCAGAAGTCATAGTGTATATCATTTCATTTCACAAGACCATTGACTAACACAAATTAAGCTCTGATCACTGATCAATAGTCACTGGACTAATTAGTGAGAGCAAGTGAAAATTATATATCTCTGTAGAACTGAATTGTGTGACATAAAATTGGTCTGATAGCTATGATACAGTATTTTGCTAATATTTCTTCCTGCCCCTGTTAATCATGTATTACCTGTAAGCATGTCCATCATTACACTGCATCCCACAGCATCTCTGTTAATGGGATCCACTATGACATCATTTTTGGGAATTGAGACTTTCAACAAGGCCAGTGAATAAGTTTATTAGCTCATTTCAGGATTGCTCATATCAGCAAAAAACATAAAATACTGATTAGATTGATTGCTTGAGAATATAAAAGAAAGGAAATGCAGCAATGAACAGCATTGGACTGAGAAAAAGCAGTTCTGAAAAGCATAAGTGCCTTTGAAGCTTAATAATATACAACCTAATGATTCTTGTGACAGATGGACTATATCACACCTATACAGGTTCCCCACTGTCTCTTGTCACACACTTGGCTGCGCTGAGGCAGCCCAGCCCCATATATCAAGAATGGTGTGCTCTGTGGAGAGTTTGGGGTCTTTTCACTGTATAACCAAACTTGTCTAATTAACAACTAGAGATTGATATATTTGCTTTTGTGGAAATACCTGGCCATCCTTTTAATAAGGTACACCAAAGTACACTTTTCTGCAAGTTGCACACAGGCAAGATTACAGGTTAGAAAACTGCACCAAATGCAAGAGGTTTGACAATGTGTGCAGGTAATTATGAATTGTACCAACATTTTAACTCTAGAGGGAGCCAATGTTGCAAAGAAATTTATGTTCCTCTGCACTGAAACATGCTGATAATTACAACACTTTCCATTACAACTGTTTTCGAAGCTGACGTCTGGTACAGATTCAGTTTTCTTGTGCTATGACATGCCTCCAGCACACAACATATATTTTTACAGCAGATTCAGCAGAACCTTGATAGAGCAGCAAAATATTTTAATCAGAAGACACGCTACCAATTTAGTCTGCTGCCTATCTTTAATGTTGATCCCAACTGATTCGGTGAGGAGAGATTTTGCATGTGAACATGATATTTAAACAAGTAGGACGGGGAGACAACATGGTGCTTAATGAAAGCACAAAACACTTGTCTCTAGACTCTGGATATCACAAGCAATGCACAAATAGAAAATTCATTTTGATAATTGAAATTGCTGAAACTGATTCTAATTTCACTAACTTTTTCATGAATGTTTAGAGACAAAGTTTTGAGTTACCCGAATTGAATAGTACCAGCTTTTTGAGCAGTATTGATGAGTGTAGATACTAGTCGTGATCCCTGAGGCAGCTTGCCCTTTGTAGAGAGTGAATTACATTGTCTGGCTCAGGTCTAAGGCCAATTTGAGGCAGCAACCAATGTGGTATCAATGCTGTTCTCAGTATGCAGCTGGGTGTCCTCATCTGCATTGTTTTGCACAACTGGAAAATGGGTTCAGCACTCCCTGCAAGGTTTTGGGTTATAAAATTTGTTTGATCAGCACTCAATCCACCATCTTCCATATTCGCTCCCTTCATCACAGGCAGACAATGACGACAGTGTCAACAGTGTGTGCGATAAACAGGATGCCTTGCAGTAACTTATCAAAGCTCCTTCGACGATATTTTCCAAACTTACGACGTCTGTCACTTGGGATATCAGATGTATAGTGTAATGATCTCCTGCAAGTGCTTCTTAAAACCACACATCATCCTGCCTTTGAACTTCATCACACACTATTGCAGCTGGGCAAAATTACAGGAACTCCCTTTCTAAGAGCCTGTGCCTACCCACATGGATTTGAACAGATGGCAACACACCAATACTTATTCAAGGCACAAATAGTTTGAGCAATAACTTCTGGCCTTGCCATCAATACCCATCTAATATTAAGTTAAAATATTTTGGTCCAAAACTTCTAATAAAGACCTATATATTATAATATCTTCTGTCCTTAATTAAAAAATGCTACCTACAGGGCATAAAAAAGCTTCTTCCCATCATCAATACAGGAATATACCACTGTGGTGAAAGCAGATACAGATTTGGTAGTCAAAATGTCAGTCTGAGGAGTCCAAGGAATCTATGTATTTGACTATTCCAATTTTCACAAACTTATTTACATCAATCATGCCTGTTGATACAACTGCAGCATTTTAATGCTTCACTAAAATCTAATTGTACTGATTTTTGCTGGGAAAATTTTAATGATCTCTCTTATTACTTAAACTGAAAAACACTATGTTTTCACTTTGGAGAAAGTGAGGACTGCAGATGCTGGAGATCAGAGTTGAGAGTGTGGTGTTGGAAGGGCTTAGGCCTGAAATGTTGATTCTCCTGCTCCTCAGATGCTGCCTGACCTGCTGTGTTTTTCCAGCACCACACTCTCGACTATTTTTCACTTCAACAGGTTATGCCACTAAGCTAAATTTGTCACTGTTACAATGGAAAAAAATAGTTGTATGTTCTTCAATGAACATTGTAAAGGCAATTTGACTATGACAACATGGTGCCCAACAATTGTTTTGGGAACCCCCACTGGAAATTGGTTTACCCTATTGAATGCTGAATTCAGATTTGCCATTACTCCCCTATATTATTCCAATTATTACTCTTAACAGTGCATATAACTTCAATCATTTCTACTTTCCAGGGCTTATCTTTTCTCAATGACAAGGGTACTTGAATTTTCTATGTTAATGGTTCATACATGCATACAATTTCTTAATATACATGTTGTTTGTCTGTGTTATCACTTGCTGTTTGTTGGTCATCTTTTCCTCTCTAAACTCTGAGTTCTCCTATGATTATTTCAGCAGAAATGTATACTAAAATGATATTTCACCCAGCATACTTTGTACACGGGAGAAAGTGAGGACTGAAGATGCTCAAGATCAGATGAGCGTGATGCTGGAAAAGCGCAACAGGTCAGGCAGCATCCATGGAGCAGGAAAATCGACGTTTCGGGCGAGTGCCCTTCATCAGGATGAAGGGTTCTTGCCTGAAATGTTGATTCTCCAGCTCCTTGGACACTTTGTATGCAGCCATCCTTGCTAAGATTAGGACTATTTTTACAGTATGACTAAACTGAAGTGAGTGGAAACACATATAATCTATTATTTTTAATCCTTTCTTAATTCTTCATGATATCAATATGATTGCAATGGTATCACTTTCACAAAGTAATAGCATTTGTTCTACTTTATGAATAAGAGAATTTTCAAACTCGGGTCATTTTCTTCAATTACCTTATTCGTAGTCTGGACATAGTAACCAAATATAGACCAATTACAATTCTATTCAAGGAATTTACAGGATTTGATGGACTCAGAAGTCAAGGGTGTTGACAGATATTTTCATTATGTGGTAATATAGGTATATTGTGTGTGACCAACATATTAGGGAACATTCAACAAGCATCTTGGTTAAGTGCGGAAAATTGAAACTGTAGACTTTTGACACCCAATTTTAATCTGGAGCAGGAATGCAGTCTGAGGGTTGATAATGAGAAGTATGATGGTCACATGGCTGGAGCTGCATGAGAGGTCTTACACTGTGAGCCTTATCGCCATTTCAATGACTGAATCAATGTGGGAATTATATCAGTGACCATTTGTTTCAGAAAACTGTTCCATTATTTTTTGGTGGTCATTTGTAGTTGCCGGTGTTGCAGTAATGCACATACAATACAGTAATACGGTGATCGTTTTATTACCCAGAATGTGATGGCTATCACAGTAGCTTAGGTCACACGAGTTCTGGTTTCTCTAGCATTTTTCTTTATAAAATGGAATTTTTTTTCGCATACGCAGAAACGTTGTCAATTTGAGTGTGTGCGATAAGTTAAAAAACAAGTTCAACTTCTGATGCTATAGTTCTATATTGTAATTTACAGCTATCCATTATCACTATTTCTGTTGAAATAACCTTCCTCTTGGGAAATTCTGTTTCATCATGAATTGCATTTTTTCCTTATGTTGAGTGTTTCCTGAATGCTGTGACCAAAATGTTTTTTGCTCTGAAATGTGCAGTAATTACAGCAGTTGATAGTTCCTGTTTCTTCTCGTTTTCCATTGTGTGATAATCCAGTGGTACTGATTCTGGATGCTGATCTAATTGACAGCAACATGAAACTTTAATGAGCAGATGTTATGGAGGTAACTATGTAACCCATTGTAAAATTTATTGTGGTTTTTCGACTAAAAGTGAGCAGTGCCACCTCACAGTGATGCATAAGAATCGATAAACCAATTATTGTATTCCCATAGTCAGCAAGCATTGCTGCAGAAGTTGGGAACAGGCAGCAGTATTTCTGCAATTTGTACTTCCATGGAGGTTTCAGGAATTATCAACTTTACTTCCCACTGAAAGGCGATGCCTCAGGCACTGTGTGCTCAGGAGACAAGTCCTGACTAGCTTGTGCCATGACTTGCAGAATGATTTCGACTCTCACCCTTTGATTCTCTCTGCTCTTTGCCAACATTCAAGGTGACTACAGCTGTCAATGCCTATGCTCTTGGCTCATTGTAGTCACCCTCAAGTGATTATGTGGGTATCAGTTTATTTTGAAATGAATGTAGCAGGACAGAAAACATTGGTCAAAGGGCATATTTGACCAAATATCTCCCCAGCAACATATTTGTGTTAAGGAAACCTCTACCATTGCAGTTATGTTCAATGGTACAAGGAAAACAAAAACACTAGATGTGATTTCCAAATGGCATAATGTTACCATAGATAAAATAATCTAGGCTAATTTAAAGGCAGAATATACTCAGCAAGTCAGGCAGCATCTGTAAAGAATGACAGTGTTGTTTCAGGTATATGATCCTTTCTTCAGTTAACAGAAGCAATTGAATTCAAAAGAATTTAAAGGCAAGACATCAGTGTGAATGACTTTGCCATTTGGTGAAACAAGTGAAATACCTGATAACCTAAACTCCATAAACAGGCTATGTTTTCAGTGAATTTATACTGTGTTGAAAAAGACTTATCCTATACTGGCGCACACACTGTTCCTTTTCACTCTTTTCATCAAATTCTGATGAAGTGTTATCAGAATCTCAGAGATTTTCAACCAGTTCAGACGAATACAGTGAAATGTTTTGTATTTGTTTTTAAAACATAAAGGTTGAGCTATAGGTATGGCTAGGCCTTACAGGCTGCATTAATATATAAAGTGAAGAATACTTTAGTACATGTGGGATCAAGGTGACAGTAACAACACACCATCATGCCTGCTATATTCCGAACTTTTGAACAAGACTGCAAACAACAATGACTGTGGAGTTTGCACATTTTCCCAGTGTCTGCAGTGGGTTTCCTCCAGATCCTCTGGTTTCCTCCCACAATCCACAGATGCGCAGGATAATTGACCATAGTGTCCAGGAATGTGGAGGCTAGGTGGGTTAGCCATGGAAATGCAGGGTTACAGGGATAGACCGGAGACCGGGGACCGGGTCTGGTGAGTTTGGTGTGGACTCAGTGGGCCTGCTTCTATATTATAGGGGCTCTGTAATTCTGTGAAAATCAGTCACTGCAAACCATGTGATCTCCAAACTGTCCCACATCTCAATTAAATAATTGATTGACTATAAACATTCAAAGCCATCCAGGAAATTCACACATCACTTTAAGCTAGACTGTTATCACAGAACTGGAGCATTCTAGCCAACTTGACTTTCTGATTCACCGTGCGGAAAAGAATTATTGAAACTCAGGAAACAAGAGAGGAATGGAGCCCATTTAGCCTTTACTGCATTAACCTGTCTCTCATTTAAACTCGGTGGGATGAATTTCAAAGTATCAAATAACAAAGGATGTGCAAATAACCCACCATCTTTCTTTGGAAAATGATCTTTAAGCTTGTGTACCTCACGTGGTGCAGAAGCCATCTTTTTACCTACTTTAAAAATATTAGAAAAAACTACCTGCAGGCAGAGTTCTGTGACGGTCATGGAAAAACCATCACAACAGCTGCATGTTAAATATCCAGCCAATGGACAACAATTCCTGAAAGTCTAGGAAGTCTGTTACCAGCCAATTCCAATTTCAAATTCACCTGAGAGAACCAACTTCTTGGAAGTTCAACTACAAGAAGCCTCATAACTTACTGAGAATCCTTTGCCATCATGATCTTCACTATACCAAAGCATTAATTCATCAACAAAACTATCAGCTTTCCATGTAAAAAACGAAGACAATCATACATTATAGTCTTATTGGTCTTCTCTTCATCTATATTTTCATCTTTGTGTGCAAATTGATTGAATGAAACATTGCAGCCTTATACCTCAAGGATAAATGTGAGACAATATGTGAATTAGATTAGATTAGATTACTTACAGTGTGGAAACAGGCCCTTCGGCCCAACAAGTCCACACCGCCCCACCGAAGCGCAACCCACCCATACCCCTTACCTACGGGCAATTTAGCATGGCCAATTCATCTAACCTGCACATCTTTGGACTGTGGGAGGAAACCGGAGCACCCGGAGGAAACCCACACAGACACGGGGAGAACGTGCAAACTCCACACAGACAGTCGCCTGAGACGGGAATTGAACCCGGGTCTCTGGCGCTCTGAGGCAGCAATGCTAACCACTGTGCCACCGTGCTGCCCACTAATTAGTTTTATAGAAGGCAGCCAATGAAGACCAAGAAGCTGATAAGAAAAGAGCAGAAAGAATGTGAGTCAAGAATGTGGTGCTAGAAAAGCACAGCAGGTTAAGCATCATCCGTGGAGCAGGGGAATCAATGTTTCGGAAAAGAGCCCTTTATCATCTTGCCCGAAACATCGATTCTCCTGCTCCTCGGATGCTGCCTGAGCTGCTATGCTTTTCCAGCACCACACTCTAGACTCTGATCTCCAACATCTGCAGTCCACACTTTCCCCCAAGCACAATCTAGCAAAAAAGGACTGTAAAATCACCAATAAGTACATAAAAATGTGTTATTTGTCTGAACTGAGTGTGGGTTCATTGTAGGCAAAATCAGATGACCTTATAACGTAGAATACAGAAATGACAAAGAAGCTATTCTGCGTTTATTTTCACTGAGGAAAATTCAAGAAATCTCCCAAAACTACAGATCCAACTAACTAGGGAGAACAACGACTTGAAGGAAATTAGTATTAGCAAGACGATTGTACTAGAAAAATTAATGAGCTTTAAGTTAATAAATTCTCATGGCCTAGTTATCCATACCCTGGAGTGTTGAAGGAGGTAACTATAGAGATATGGTGATTATCTTCCTAAATTCAATACATTCTGGAATGATTCCTACAGATTGAAGGTAGCAAATGTCACAACACTAATTAGAAAGGGAACTAGCGAGAGAAACAAAATTACTGTCTTATTTGCCTTAACTCAGCAGGAAGAAAAAAGCTAAAATTTATTATAAAGAGTGGGGTAAATAGATAATTGGATGATAAAACTCTATTTTTGCACTGTCAGCATAGATTTGCAAATGGGTAAGTGTATTTGACAAACTTGGAGTTTTTGAAGATGTTATTAACAAAATTGATAAAGGCGAGCCAAAGGATATAACGTACTTAGATCAAAACCTTTGATCATGACCCTCACAAAAAGGTGGTTAGAAAAATTATAGCTTATGGAGGTTATATACGAGCATGGATTAATAATTGACTAAAAGACAGAGAACAGGGAGAAGGATTGAATAAGCCATTTGGCAAGCTGTGGCTAGTGGGTTATCGTGAGGATCAGTACTTGACCCCCAATCATTACAACACATAGCAATGATTTGGAGGTGGAGGCCAATTGTAGTATCTACAATAGCTTAGCCGGAATGTCAGTTCTGAGAGAAATGTAATTTGGCTTCAGGAGGGTTTGGCTTAATAACTGGGCAAGAACATGGCAGATGGTCTATAATATAGAAAAATGTGAGGTTATCCATTACGTTAGGAACAACAGAAGGTAACAAAGTATTTGATGAAGATGCAAAGTAGCTTCCCCAGATCAATGTGTTTGCCTTGATGCTCATTCATTAGGACTCCGAGTACAATGCTGTTTGTTGGATTGCTGGCCTATCTGGTTTCTTTGTCACCAAAGAATTGTCCCAGTTTTTCATAGCCAGTCTGATGCTATGAACCAGCTTCCTTCTGCAATGAGATAAAGAAAAGTATTGAGTATGATGGGACTGGGTGCAGGGCAGTTTATAAGCATCTATAATCATGTTAAATAGTGAGCTGTCTCCAGTAAATGAGTAGGAAGCTCAGTGGCCAGAAAAGATTAGTATTTGACAGGAGGAGCTGTGTGTAAACTCTTGAGTATACATCCTGTATGTGATGTTGTGGCTTGCAGGCCATGACTGCTTGTGCGATGCCTGCGCAGTGGCAGAGTGAGACCGAGTGATGCCCCTGTGAGTGTGAGAAAGCAGAGTAAAGATGGTGCCACTTATCTGGGTAGAGTACACAAGATCATGCACTTGCCATCCATTTTGTTTGGGCAGGTGGCACTGACTGCACTGCTAGCTCCTTCAAGACTGCAGGCTCTGGTCTGTTGAGACAGTCTCCTGGTGCAGTCTGTCAAGAAAAGAGTCTCTTGGTGACTCCATCCAGAAGTATCTACAAGAAGCATCAGGAAATGTGAGAAACAGCTTCAACTTCTTGTCAGGTATTTCTGAGCTTTTGCGGATGGCAGAGGCCGAGTTCCTGGCCTGCAGTAAATGAAGTGGTCTCCAGATGGCCTTTAAAATGGTGCCTGAGTCTTCAGCCTTATAAGGTTCCCAGAAGCAGCTCTAGCTTGCTCCCCACATGATTCACTGATGAATGTGCACAACATTTCATTTGTATAGAAAATGAATTGAAAAACATGTGATGGTTTGAGATAACAGATTGCAGGTGCTGATGCTTAAAAATGGAAAATCCCAGCCACATATTATGTCCAAGACAACATAAACAAGTCTTTAAAAATATCCAGGCTGAGTTAGTCACAAAAATAAGACACCATTGACAAATATTAATTAGTTAAGGAAAACCAGTGTGGATTTCTAAGGAAAGAGCATGTTTAATTAAAAACTCCATTAATTTTGGAGATATTCTGGAGAGAATTGATGACTGTGTTCAAAAAACCGCAACAGAAAAGTTATAGCTCCTGGAATAAAAGGGACAGTAACAATGTGGATACAAAAGTGGCTCAGCAATAGGAAACAAAGAGTAATGGTTATGGTTATTCATCAGGCTGAAGGAAGATTTGTGGTGGAGTTCCCCAATATTCGGACCCTGGATTTTCCTGATTTATGTTAATGATCTAGATCCATGGTGTTCAGGGACAATTTCAAAGTTTGCAGGTGACACAACACAAGGAAGAATTGTAATCTTTGCAGAGTAGTGCGGCACTTCAAAAGGATATAAACAATTGGTGGATTGGGAAATCGGTGGCAGACGAAGTTCAATGTGGACAAGTGTGAGATGATACATTTTGGATGAAGAGACTATAGAAAATAAATGGTACTATTCTAAACAGGACCACAGAAACCTGGGTGTTTATATGTATAGGAGGAAGTGAGGACTGCTGATGCTGGAGAGGGGCTGATGAAGGGCTTATGTCCAAAACATTGATTCTCCTGCATCTTGGATGCCACTTGACCTGTTGTGCTTTTCCAGCACCACACTCTTGACTCTGTTTATGTGTAAACATCATTAAAAATGCAAGGTGAAAAGAGCAGTTAATAAAGCAAATAGTATTCTCAATTTTATCAATAGGACTGGGGAGTGCAAGTTCAATGAGGTCATGCTGAACATGTAAAAGACATTGGTTAGATCTCAGCTGGGGTATTGTGCACAGTTGTGGACAGCACATTATAGAAAAGATGTGAATAAATTGGAGGGAGTGCAGAAAGATGTGATCCATATGGATTTCAATAAGGCATTCGACAAGGTTCCCCATGGGAGACTGATTAGCAAGGTTAGATCTCACGGAATACAAGGAGAATTAGCCATTTGGATACAGAACTGACTCAAAGGTAGGAGACAAAGGGTGGCGGTAGAGGGTTGTTTTTCAGACTGAAGGCCTGTGACCAGTGGAGTGCCACAAGGATCGGTGCTGGGTCCACTACTTTTCATCATTTACATATGATTTGGATGTGACCATAAGAGGTATAGTTAGTAAGTTTGCTGATGACACCAAAATTGGAGCTGTAGTGGACAGCAAAGAAGGTTACCTCAGATTACAAGGGATCTTGATTAGATGGGCCAATGGACTGAGAAGTGGCAGATGGAGTTTAATTTAGATAAATATGAAGTGCTGCATTTTGGGAAAGCAAATCTTAGCAGGACTTATACACTTAATGGTGAGGTCCTAAGGAGTGTTGCTGACCAGAGAGACCTTGGAGTGCAGGTTCATAACTCCTTGAAAGTGGAGTCTTATTAAGATAGCATAGTGAAGGAGGAGTTTGGTATGCTTTCCTTTACTGGTCAGATTATTGAGTACAGGAGTTGGGAGGTCATGTTGCAGCTGTACAGGACATTGGTTAAGCCATTGTTGGAATATTGCAAGCAATTCTGGTCTCCTTCCTATCGGAAAGATGTTGTGAAACTTGAAAGTGTTCAGAAAAGATTTACAAGGATGTTGCCAGGGTTGGAGGATTTGAGCTATAGGGAGAGGCTGAACAGGGTGGGGCTGTTTTCCTGGAGCTTTGGGGGCTGAGGGGTGACCTTATAGAAGTTTATAAAATCATGAGGGACATGGATAGGATAAATAGACAAAGGTTTTTCCCTGGGGTGGGGGAGTCCCAAACTAGAGGGCATAGGTTTAGGGTGAGAGGGGAAAGATATAAAAGAGACCTAAGGGGGGACCCTTTTTAATCAGAGGGTGGTGCGTGTATGCAATGAGCGGCCAGAGGATGTGGTGGAGGCTGGTACAATTTCAACATTTAAAAGGTATCTGGATGGGTATACGAATAGAAAGGATTTGGAGGGATATGGGGCAGGTGCTGTCAGGTGGGACCAGATTGGGTTGGGATATCTGGTCTGCATCGACGGGTTGGACCAAAGGGTCTGTTTCCATGATGTACATCTCTATGAAAATATGACTAAGAGGTTTAAATGAATGGTTCCATAAATGAATTGGAGATGCCGGTACACAGTTAAAAATCACACAATACCAGGTCTTAGTCCAACAGGTTTATTTGGAAGCACTAGCTTTCAGAGCACTGATCACAACCACCTGATGAAGGAGCAGTGCTCTAAAATCTAGTGCTTCCAAATAAACCTGTTGGACTAAGACCTGGTGTTGTGTGATTTTTAACTACATACATGAATGTATTCTTCCCGACACTGAAAATTAAGTAATCAGGATACATAAGTTTAGTGTGTTTTGTTAGAAAATTTTTAAAAATCATCGTCAAAAATTGGTTAAATGAATGCATTATGATAGATGCACATGCAAATGTCAGTCACTGTACCTTCCCTGCTGAGGCAATAAACAGGACTCAGGGCAGTGTTTGTGTCTCAAACCAACATCCAGCATGGAATTGATTAAAATCTAATTTTTTAATACAGAAGCAAGGGAAACAACCTCACCACCTCTGACAATCAGGAGTGGACTGGAGGTGGTTACTCTGGGTGTCCACAGAATGACCTTTGTTGGCTGGGAGAGCCTGCAGACCTGTCTGGAGCATTACTATTCTACATCCAAACACTAGGTGGCTCCCTCCAGGCTGTTGATCTTCTCCACTCCCCCTGCATTATGTCAGGGAACTGAAGGCCAGCTGTTATCACTAAATGGTACTGTTGAGCAAACTTGAGGGTCCAAAGGCAGATAGGTCCCCTGGTCCTGCTGGAATGCATCTCAGAGTGCTGAACAAAAAGGCCAAAGTTATAGTAAATGTGTTAGTGGTAATTCGCCAAAGTTCACAGGACTCTGGGCAGGTCCCAGCAGACTGGAAGACAGAGAATGTCACACTGCTGTTTAAAAAAAGGGTGTAGGCAAAAGGCAGATAACTATAGGTCAGTTAGCTGAACATCTGTAGTCGGGAAAATGCTCAGGCTATCATTAAAGAAGAAATAGTGAGACATCTGGATGGACGGGACTCCGTCAGGCAGACGCAGCACAGATTCAGGAAGGGAAGGTTGTGTTTGACAAACCTTCTTTGAGGATGTAACAAGCGTGGTAGATGGAGGGAAACAGGTGGATGTTGTATACTTGGATTTTCAGAAGACATTTGATCGATAAGGTGCCACATAAAAGACTCATCCATAAGATGAGAATGCATGGAGTTGCGGGGAATGTACTAGCATGGATAGAGGACTAGCTAACCAATAGAATGCAGAGAGTTGGAATGAATGTGTATTTCTCTTGTTGGAGATCAGTGGTGAGCAGGGTGCTGCAGGGGTCGGTGTTGGACCAGCAACTGTTCATGATATATATAAATGATTTGGAAGATGAGACTGAGTGTAACATATCCAAGTTTGCTGATGATACTAAATTGATTGGGAAGGCAAACTGTGCAGAGGATGTGGAGGGTCTGCAGAGAGATTTAGATAGGTGAAGTGGGTGGAAAAGTGTCTGGCAGATGGAGTACAGTGTTGGTAAATGTGAGGTAATCTACTTGAAGTAAAAATAGTAGGTCAGAGTATTATTTAAATGGTGAAAGATTGCAGCATGCTGTTGTGCAGAGGGACTTAGGAGTGCTCGGACATGAATCGCTAAAAGTTGATTTGTAGGTGCAACAGGTAATCAGGAAGGCAAATGGAATATTGGCTTTCATTGCTACAGGGATTGGATTTAAGAGCAGGGATGTGCTGCTACAATCGTACAAGGTGTTGTTGAGGCCGCACCTGGAGTATTGTGCACAGTTCAGGTCTCCTTACTTGAGGAAGGATATACTGGCTTAGGATGAAGTGCAAAGGAGGTTCACCAGGTTGATTCCGGAGATGAAGGGGTTACCCTGTGAGGAGGGTTGAGCCGTCTGGAACTGCACTCGCTAGGATTTAGAAGAATGAGAAGGGATCCTATAGAAAAGTACCGAATTATGAAAGGATAGATAAGATACAGGCAGGCAAGTTGTTTCCACTGGTGGGTGAGACTAGGACTAGAGGTCATGGCCTCAAGATTGGGAGGAGTAGATTTAGGACAGGGATGAGGAGGAACTGCTTTTCCCAGAGTGGTGAATCTGGAATTCTCCGTCCAAGGAAGCAGTAGAGATAGCTTCATTAAATGTATTCAAGACACAGCTGGATGGATTTTTGCATGGTAGGGGATTTAAGGGTTATGGGGATAATGCAGGTAGGAGGAGCTGAGATGATGGATAAATCAGCCATGATCTTAATGAATGACAGAGCAAGCTCAATGGGCCAAATGGCCTACTCCTGCTTCTATTACTATGAAACTATAAAAAGCTATATTTTTAGATTGAGGAATTGCACATGCTATTGTGTCATGCAAGCAAGATGACACCATCAGACCAAGTAATTATAGACAATGCTGCTTAACATCAGTTGTTGAGAAGTTGCATGGGTTTATATGTGAAGCCACTGCGGCTGAACGGTTTTGCGCGGCATTTTAATGAATGCTTTTTCAGAAATTCAAATGTGCCACATCTCCTGGATCTCCTTTATCTATCCTGCCAGTTCCATCTTCATAAAGTGATGTTGGTAACCAAGATTTTGCTTTTCTAACTTGGTCTGAACATAATCTGATTTTACGAATCTAATACTGCTCCCAAGAGTGAGAAATGGGACAAGTACGGGGAAACTAACTATATTGTATGGATGATCAAAATTGATAGAAGGAAGATTGAGGTTTGGGATTGACAAGTCAAGAGTGAAGTGGAGTGGAGAGTGGTTGTTTGAAGGTCAGTGGTGCTGAGAGGCATCTCTATCGGCACATGGTCAAGGACAGTGGTGCACAGCTTGAGCATCACAATGCAGTGCAAGAGTCATGGAGGGAGCATTAGGAGACAGAGAGAAGGTCAAACCTTTTCTGGGGGAATGTGCAGGATGATAATTTGGTGCTATAGTGTCAGACTGGGAGGGTCCAGAGACAGAGCTGTGAGAGCTGGAAGTGGTGTCTAGGCACCAGGGTGATGAAGGAGGTGCTCAGGGTAGAATGGGCAATGACCAGAATGTGATTGATGTCAACATTGAGTTTAAGCCCACTACGTTAGACCTTCCAAAAACACTGTGCACCTTTTGTATCACTCTCCAATCTCCCAACATCATTTTTGACCCTGTGACACTGACAGCTGCTTCTCCCTTGGCTTTACCATCCTCACATTGACCATACACCTCTGAACTTCAAATTTCCACCACCATCCTTCATGTGTCCTTACAATCTCTTGATTCATGCTACATCTGACTTTCACTTTTAATATGAACAATTTCCCCAAACAACTCATCAAAAGACAATATGGATCCTTCCCTTTAAGTCCCTTACTTTGTATGCTTCCCCCTCTCCAAACAAAAGAGATCCTTGCTACTGTTCATTTCCATGCAGTGACCCACTTCGATCGCCTTCCTTGAAGCCCTGTGACACCTGCAGATAGACGTCCCTTGCCCAAACCCCACTCCCCTCATCTCCCTTGTGGTATTTGCCTTCATTGCCCCTGCTAGCATCTCGTGATACCTGTCAGTACAGCCAACGAGGTAAGGATTGTTTGAGGTTATTAGGTAAAAGCAATGACTGCAGATGCTGGAAACCAGATTCTGGATTAGTGGTGCTGGAAGAGCACAACAGTTTAGACAGCATCCGAGGAGCAGTAAAATCGATGTTTCGGGCAAAAGCCCTTCATCAGGAATACAGGCAGAGAGCCTGAAGCGTTGAACTGGTCCTCCTGAGAGCAGATACGGCAGAGGCAGAGGAATTGGGAATACAGGATGGCATTTTTGCAGGAGGTAGGGTGGGAAGAGGTGTAATCCAGGTAGCTGTGGGAGTCGGTGGGTTTGTAAAAAATGTCGGTGTCAAGTCGGTCGTCATTAATGGAGATGGAGAGGTCCAGGAAGGGGAGGGAGGTGTCAGAGATGGTCCAGGTACATTTAAGGTCAGGGTGGAATGTGTTGGTGAAGTTGATGAATTGTTCAACCTCCTCGTGAGAGCACGAGGTGGCGCCAATGCAGTCATCAATGTAGCGGAGGAAGAGGTGGACAGTGGTGCCGGTGTAATTACGGAAGATCGACTGTTCTACCTAGCTAACAAAGAGACAGGCATAGCTGGGGCCCATATGGGTACCCATGGCTGCCCCTTTGGTCTAGAGGAGGTGGGAGGGTTCGAAGGAGAAATTGTTAAGGGTGAGGACCAGTTCGGCCAAACAAATGAGAGTGTCGGTGGAAGGGTATTGTTGGGGACGTTGGGAGAGGAAGAAATGGAGGGCTTTGAGGCCCTGGTCATGGCGGATGGAGGTGTAGAGGGATTGGATATCCATGATGAAGATGAGGCGTTGGGGGCTGGGGAAACGGAAGTCTTGGAGGAGGTGGAGGGCGTGGATGGTGTCTTGAACGTATGTGGGGATTTCCTGGACTAGTGGGGATAGGACAGTGTTGAGGTAAGTAGAACCGATTTCAGTGGGGCAGGAGCATGCTGAGACAATGGGTCGGCCAGGGTGGTCAGGCTTGTGGATCTTGGGAAGGAGGTAGAACCGGGCAGTGCGGGGTTCCCTGATTATGAGGTTGGAAGCTGTGGGTGGGAGATCTCCTGAGGTGATGAGGTTCTGTATGGTCTGGGAGATGGCCGCTCCCTCACCACCAGATGCCTGGAGGAAGAATGCCTCATCTTCCGCCTCGGAACACTTCAACCCCAGGGCATCAATGTGGACTTCAACAGTTTCCTCATTTCCCCTTCCTCCACCTCACCCCAGTTCCAAACTTCCAGCTCAGCACTGTCCCCGTGACTTGTCCTACCTGCCTATCTTTTTTTCCACTTATCCACTCCACCCCCTCCACCACTCGACCTATCACCCTCATCCCCTCCCCCACTCACCTATTGTACTCTATGCTACTTTCTACCCACCCCCACCCTCCTCTCAATTATCTCTCCACGCTTCAGGCTCTCTGCCTGTATTCCTGATGAAGGGCTTTTGCCCGAAATGTCAATTTTACTGCTTGTTTGAGGTAGTTCATAGCCACCAACTCTCCTTTGATTATACTGATTCTGGGCACTATCTAATGATCAGTGGCTGAGCATATGCCACTTTACAGAAGAAGCTTTAGCTCACAAGATGGTTAATTGTATGTTAGCAATGCCAGTGATTAAATCTCATTAGAGTCCAAAAAATTGCAGATGTTGGAATCCAAGGGAGACAAGCAGGATGCTGGAAGAACACAGCAAACAAGGCAGCATGTAGAGGTGGAGTAATCAGTTTCTGGTGTAATCTTTCTTTGGGAATGGGGTGTGCCTGTAAGGAGAGCTGCAGATAAGGGGTGGGGTTTGGTGCGCTGGGTAGTAAGGTAGGGATAGGTGAAGACAATAGAGGGTACAACCTGGTTGGTTGATGGGAGAATGAATCCAGTTGGTAGCTGAAAGGAAGGGTCAATAAGAGGAATGGAAGGGAGGGGGAGGGGGAAGGGCTGGGAAGGGAGTCGGGGAATGGAAAGGGAGGTTATTTGAAACTGGAGGACTCAATGTTGAGTCCTGTAGGCTGTAGGTTGTAGGCTGCCCAGGTGGGAGATGAAGTGTTGTTAAATCTCTCCACTCTAATCTGCTGTCAGGGAACTGAGATTTGGCTTTTGGATAATTAAATCCCCCTGCCTGCCATGTTTCAGCCTTTACAGACCCCATTAAATATTTCCCTTTTCAGCCTTGGCTAAATATTAAAATCCCATTAAAAGATTTGAGCCTCCAAATTTTCAATAGTGAGGCTTTACCAGAGTGCTACACTTACCAGAAGCTAAAATTGTGGTGCTGGAAAAGCACAGCAAGTCAGGCAGCATTCGAGGAGCAGGAGAGTTGACCATGTGGGCATGAGCCCTTCATCCGGAATTCCTGATGAAGGGTTATGCCAGAAACGTTGATTCTCTTGCTCCTCTGATGCTGCCTGACCAGCTGTGCTTTTCCAGCACCACCCTTTTCGACTCTGATTTCCAGCGTCTGCAGTCCTTACTTTCTCCTAGATGCCATACTTATCAGTCAAACTCCAGAGAAAAATCTTGGTGACAAGCTTCTTAAAGCTGATCAAACTTTGAAACTTTATTTTGGTTATCACTTTGCTTTTGTTCCTTTTTTTTGCCATGGTTGGACCCTGGGGAGTATTGTCAAATTCGGGGTGCAGGTGCATAGTTCCTTGCAAGTGGCATTGCAGATGGACAGGGTGGTGAAGAAACGTAGACATGCTTGGCACAGCATCAAGTACAGGAGTTGGGACGCCATGTTATGGCTATACAAGACATTGACTAGGCCATATTTGGAGCAAAAGTACAATTTTAGTCACTCTGCTATGGGAAAGATGTTATTAAACTGGAAAGGAAACAAAAAAAGATTTACAAGAATGTTACCGAGACTGGAAAGCATGTAATTAGGAAAGGCTGGATAGGCTGGGATGTCTTTCCCTGAAGTGTAGGAGGCTCAATGATGACCTTATAGATGTTTATAAAATTATGAGGGTCATAGATAAAGTGGATGGGCAAGGTTTTTCTCGAGGTTAGGGCAGTCCAAAACTGTCCAAAAGATGATATTTATTAACATGAGACCTGAGGAATAAATTTTGCAGAGGGTGGTGCATTTATTCAATGAGCTGCCAGAGGAAGTGGTAAAGTTGGGTAAAGTTACAATATTTGAAAGCCATTTGGACAGGTACATGGACAGGAAAGGTTTAGAGGGATATAGGACAAACTGCAGGCAAACGAGACTAATTCGGTTTAGGAAACCGAGTTGGGCCGAAGGCAAAAGTGAGTACTGCAGATGCTGGAGATTAGAGTAAAGAGTGTAGTGCTGGAAGAGCACAGCAGGTCAGGCAGCATCAGAGGAGCAGGAAAATCGATGTTTCAGGCAAAAATCCTTCATCAGGAAGGACCAAAGAGTCTGTTTCTGAACTGTATGACTCAATTGCTCTAATAGTTGCATAGTTCTGGTACAGCTTCCATTTCAAATGCTCATTTCTGCACACACTTTTTATATGTTTGTGGCATATTTAAACTAAAAGGATGACTGTGCATTGGAAAACTACTGGGAAACTATGCTCAGAAAGTTATGAGAAAAGAGGTAGGAAGTGTTGTCCTGTGGAATTATGTGAGATTACTTGAACTTCACAACTTCTCGTACTATTTGAATTTATGTTGTTATGTATTATGATAGAAAGTCACATAAATGAGGAATGGTTAACTATTGTTGTTTAACAAAAAAGCTGGTTAATTAATGCATAAATAATAGCAATGTCAGGAATTGGATATTTTGAGAGCACATATTCTCACAAATACATTTGTCATTAATTGTGGAAAGCAGACAGTCACTCTAAATACTGATCAAAAGTTGGATTTTATTTTTTCTGAATTTTTATCAGAGCTTTTTTTATTCAACTCAGATTCAATGATGGAACTAATTTTTGTGCCCAAAATACACGACCAATTTTTAGGTAGTAGCAATGAAATTACTCTTCAGAAGGTTGTCCATACAATGGATATAAATTTGCTTTGGAGAGTGCTGAGGAAATGAGGTGGCCTGTGCAGTTTTTTTTATGACTAACGACGGCATCAAAAGGATTCCCAGGAACAATGGAACACAAATGTGGAACAACATGGGTATTCACAGCAGGCATGTCTGTATTTGTTGCACTGTTGAAACTGTTAAACCGATATGCAAATTTCTTGTAGTCTGCAAATCTTTAGAAGCTTTACATAGTCCCTCTGGGATTATTTACTGAAAAAATGTTGATGTAGGTTAAATCTTTGCAGTGCACCCCAAATGATTGCTTCAGGCATTCAGATTTCAATTGCATCAAAAATTAACTCTGTTGTAATCAGTGGTAATTCTGATACACTGGGGCATTCTAATAGAATGTTATTCATGAAGAAAACCACAAGCATTCTCAGGAAGAGAATGGGGTATGGCGGGGGAGGGTGAGGGTGCAAAAACAGGCCTAATTATTGCTACTCGTTAAAGCTGCTTCCCATACACATTATATTGATGGATGAAATCATTACGATGACAATCAAGTTTTAATTTAGTTGTTCTGTTGAGCAAGTCTTTTAAATGCATTTTATTTTATTATGTAATTTAATTTCTCTCACAGTTTGATCATATAAAGCAGTTTAAGTCTTCTATTTATCATTCTGCCATAGTCCTTCATTGGAAGTGATGAATTCATAGTTGCAGCCTTTGTACAAACCACTGTGCAGAGCGATAGTGAAAAATGCTCACACAAACCAATTAAGAGGCCTTTTGATGTCGTCTTTCAATCCATGCTTGAAGGCACTGGTGGCATTTTGGTTGAGCTCAAGATTTAACATTCTGTACTTTTCAGAACCTTTAATTTAAGTTGACGGTTGTGTACCTAGGATTTATCTCACAGTCACGTGCAAACTAATCGTACCAGAATGTTCATTTTCTGCTGTGGTTTGAGCAGGACAGTGTGCATCCTTAAGCAGAGCACTGAAGTTACATTCTGATAACAGAAGTGTGGTACAGAATTGCACTGAAAATGCTGCTTTAATGCATTGTTTTTATTATGAATAAGAAAGGATTGGTTTGCTCCTGTGCTGTCATGGATTGTTATCTCTTAATAAGCTATCTGTTCTGCCACAGTGTTTAATTTACATCCAAAATACAAGTACAATCGAGTACACAAATACCACCAATACCAATTCAACAAGTGTCCCAATTATCCTGGGATGTTGCCCACTTAATAAGAATTCAAAATAAAATTATCTTAGGATTTGTCCAATCCATTATTTACTGTACATTTTTAGGCCATAATTAAAAATGTTACTTTGCAGTCAGTCAACAGAATATAGGTACAAAATGACCTGCCAAATTCCATTTCATTATCGAAGTGATTCACTTCCTCCTTTCTTGGCATCCCTCTTTAAAAATGTCTCGGATGATGAATTCATATGAGTCATTTTCTTTTCGTGCAATCAAAACATGTTGAATTGATAATTAATTTTAATTTTCAGGTCCATCAGCAGATCTGGATATTTTATTTTGCATTTTATGAGATTGAATGTATTACAGCTAACATCTCTGTGGAAAGGCAAGGAAAATGTGCCTGGAATAATTCACCTGAGCATTCAAGGGTCTCTTTTGGCCCAATGGCAGATGGGCCACATGAGACCCAGCTCACCACTAGAGACAGGTGGTGAGCCTGAGATCTCCTGCCGCCCCACTCAATTATTAGTCAGTACCCTCCTGCCTGACTGCTCGTGTGGAAGGGAGGAGAGAGTGGTACAAAACTACAACTCTTGAGTGTTGTAGCAAAATGCAATCACTACTGTCATACAATGAATTGAATACTGTGGACACTGGAAATCGGAAAGAGCAGGCTGTAAACATTCAGCAGATCGGGCTGCTAGAGAACAGTCATACCAGTCTTGAAACATTAACTCTGTTCCTCTCTCCACAGATGCTGCCAGACCTGCTGAGTTTCTCCAGTGTTCTCTGTGTTTATTATAGAATGTACTGGCCCTCTGTTTCATGTCATTGACATAGAATGAAAGTATTCACTATCACTAATACTAAAAGGTACTGATGTCAAAACTTCAATATTTGCTTAAGAAATTAATAATGAAGAACAGGCTCTACAAAATCTTTATCCTATTATTTAAATTACACAATGGATTTGCAAGCCGTATTTTAGCATGTTTGTTCTTACTTTACCTCTCCAAAGGCTTCTGTTTTGAGTGGTGATTCTTTGTGAGGGAGAAAAGAAACACAGAGAATGCTGTAAGAGTTCTTGCCCCAGATGCTGCCATGGTGGCATGGTGGCTCAGTGGTTAGCATTGCTGCCTCACAGTGCCAGGGACCCAGGCTCAATTCCAGCCTTGGGTGACTGTCTTTGTGGAGTTTGCACATTCTCCCTGTGTCTGTGTAGGTTTCCTCTGGGTGCTCTGGTTTCCTCCCACAGTCCAAAGATGTGCAGGTTAGGCAAATTGGCCATGCTAAATTGCCCATAGTTTTCAGGGATATGTAGGTTAGGTACATTAGTCATGGGAAATGTAGGGCTATAGGGTAGGGGAATGGGTGTGGGTGGGATACTCTTTGGACTTGTTGTGCCAAAGGGCCTGTTTTCACAAAGTATGGTATTCTATTCTATTCTAAAATGCCAACCAATGCTCCTGGCTGGGTTGGAGGACATCATACAAGACATAAGTACCTATGAACATAGTTCACAACCTGCAAATTTGGATTGCTTTGATAATCATAACGATTTGAATACAAACTTTTCAGCTTGATACCTCAAGTTGGTTTTAGGTTTTTATGAGTTTTTCACCATGTCCAATAGAGTGTACAAACTCAAATGTTGATACACTACTGTGATTGTGAAACATAACACACCATGACTGCACTGCCAAGGTTAGATGGACCAAGCCTTTCTGTTTTTAACAGTTTCATATATTCATATGTTTTTCACGGTCGAATCTCCAAAGAATAGTCTGAGTGTCTCCTAGTTGACCAGAAACTCAACTGCACTTAACACAATAAACACAGGCTGTAAGTTTGCACACTGAGCTGGTGGTTTTGCTCTAAGACAATTCATAACCATGCTAGGTAACATCATCAGTGAGCCTTCATTGAAGCATTGGTGTTCTGTCCCAATTTCTATTTATTTGTTTTGGTCTGTGGAGGTGGGTGATATCATTTCTGGTTCCTTTTCTCAGAGGTTGATGAATGGGGTCCAAATTGATATGTTTATTGATGGAGTTCCAGTTTGACTGCCCAGCCTCTAGGAATTCTCTGTTTAGCCTATTCTAAGATGGATGTGTTGTCCCAGTCGAAGTGGTGAGCTTCTTCGTCTGTATGTAAGGATATGTGGGTCATGTCTTTAGGTGGCTAATTGGTGTTTGTGTATCCTGGTGGCTAGTTTTCTGCCTGTCTGTCTGATGTAGTGTTTGTTACAGCCCTTCCATCCTGGGATAGGCTAAACAGAGACGTGCACGGGAATTCCTAGAGGCCTGGCATTCAAACCGGAACACCATCAATAATCACATGGATTTGGACCCCATTTACCAACCTCTGAGAAAAAGAATCAGAAATGATATTACCCACCTTCACAGACCAAGACACATAAATAGACATTTGGACAGAATACCAGCGCTCCAATGGAGGCTCACTGATGATGTTACCTAGTTGACAGTGTGGTGCCGGAAAAGCACAGCAGGTCAGGCAGCGTCCAAGGAGCAGGAGGATCATGAGCTCATTCCTGATGAAGTGCTTATGCCTGAAACTTCGATTCCCCTGCTCCTTGGATGCTCTCTACTCTGATCTCCAGCATCTGCGGTCCTCACTTTCTCCTAGATAATGTTACCTAGCATGATGACAAAATGTCTGAAAACAAACCTTCCAGCTCAGTGAGCAAACTTACAACCTGAACCTCAACCTGAGCTATGAATCTTCTCAAAAATTGTAAACAATAAATACAATTGGTACAGAAGTAGTCAAACTATTCAAATCTGGTATTCAAAATTCAGTGAAGAGTGACTGATATCCGTAGCCTTTTTAGTGATTTCTACGGCAAACATCACAATGTGATGGAACATTTGTCTGGCTGAGTGCAGCATGGACACTCATGAAAGGCAGCACCAGAAGACAATAAGACATTAGAGCAGAATTAGGCCATTCGGCCCATCGAGTCTGCTCTACCATTTGATCATGGCTGACATGTTTCTCAACCTCCTAGGTGCTGTTAATGTCCCCTGGTCATCAATGATATTATCTACTGTTCCTGTTCATGGTCATGTTCGTGATCTTGTACTTGACCCAGAAAACTCTTTAGATGCACAGACAAAAAAAAAAATCCTCTTTTATTCTAATAATATTTTATTCAAGCAACAGGTTCACAGCCTAAAGGCCAAATTACAGAATAGCTTATATTGAAAATTTCACGTGTAGGTTGAGTTAATCAGGTTAAGCCATGTCTACAACGAGCAAGTGATAATTGTATCAATCCACCAGCTCCTGACACTACATTTCCATTGAAGGTGACATTGGGAATATATTGTGTTATAAGAAGCAAGCTGTCATTTGTTTCAAGAGGGTTGGAATGTAAAAGCAGTGATGTGCTACTGAGGCTTTATAAAGCTCTGGTTAGGCTACTGTGTCCAGGTTTGGACCCCACACCTCAGGAAGGACATACTGGAACTGGAGCGTGTCCAGTGGAGATTCACAAGGATGATCCTTGGAATGGTACGTCTAACATACGAAGAACAGCCAAGGATCCTGGGATTGTATTCATTAGAGTTCAGAAGGATGAACGGAGATCTAATAGAAACTTACAAGATAATGCATGGCTTAGAAAGGGTGAACGCAGGGAAATTGTTTCCATCAGGCGGGGATACTAGGACTCATGGGCACAGCCTTAGAATTAGAGGGGGTCAATTTAAAATGGAAATGAGGAGGCGTTTCTTCAGCCAGAGTGTGGTGGGCCTGTGGAATTCACTGCCATGAGTGCAGTGGAGGCCAGGACAGAGATTGATAAATCCTTAATCTTGCAAGGAATGAAGGGATAAGGGGAGAGTGCGGGTAAGTGGCATTGAAATGCCCATCAGCCATGATTGAATGTCAGAGTGGACTTGATGGGCTGAATGGCCTTAATTCCACTCCTGTTTCTTATGGTCTTATGGTTTTAAGTCATACAGTCCTAGAATGTACAGCCCAGAAATAGAACCTTCCATCCAACTTGTCCATGCTGACCAGATATCCTATCCTAATCTAGACTCATTTGCCAGTACTTGGTCCATAATTCTCTAAGCTCTTCCTATTCATATACCCATCCAGATGCCTTTTAAATGTTGTACCTGTATCAGCCTACACCACTTCCTCTGGCAGCTCATTCCGTACATGCACCACCCTCTGCTTGAAAACGTTACCCCATAGGTCCCTTTTAGATCTTTCCCATCTCATCCTAAACCTGTGCCCTCTAGTTCTGGATTCCCCCACTCAAAGAAAAGATTTTGTCTATTTATCCTATCCATGCCCCTCATGACTTTATGACCTCTATAAGGTCACGCTTTAGCCTCCAACACTCCAGGGAAAACAGCCCCTATTCAACCTCTCCCTATAGCTCAAGTTGTCCACCCCTGGCAACATGCTTGTAAATCTTTTCTGAACCCTTTCAAGTTTCACAACATTCTTCCAATAGGAAGGAGGACAGAATTGCACATAATATTCCAAAAGTGGCTGAGCAAATATCCTGTACAGATGCAACATGACCTCCCAACTCCTATACTCAATGCTCTGACCAATAAAGGAAGGCATACCAAACACCTTCATCATGATCCTAACCACCTGTGACTCCACTTTCAAGGAGCTATGAACCTGCACTCCAAGGTCTCTTTGTTTAGCAAGTCTTGGAGTTATACATAACATAAGCCATCATTTCTGTCCGCATGGCATGCCGCTGAACCACAGCATGGTAAAACTGACAGAG